>NC_092241.1:30374796-30674796 GCF_036320965.1 Panulirus ornatus | reverse complement strand
ACAATGAAGTAAGTCTTCGAAAGCTGACAGAACGACGAGAGGCCATAACGTAAAGACGAGCAAGAACCTTGTTACTATAGATGTAAAGAAATATAAGAGCAATGGATGAATGGAATGAACTGATTGATGAAACTGTGAAGTCGGAGACTGACAATGTTTAGTCGACAAGATCAAGCAAAGAATAATGGTGCAATAGTTGGCCATTCATCACTCTACAGCTGATACATTGTGTCACAGGCGCTTTTTCCTGTTTGACTAATAGCAATTGATCTTGGAGTAGAGTTAATCCCAGACTCCGGTAAGCATGACATGCGTATAACAGTAATCTATTTAGCAGGTTCAAATATCACTGCTTTCCGAGCAAGCTTTGTCCCTATCCTCTAATTTGCCAGTTGAGGTCCCTCGCTCATACCTCTGTAGAGATCATTGCTTCTGGTTAATGCGCTACTCTCCTTAGTGTAAACTATGATAAGGACGGGGTTAATTTGGTGAATATTCGTCTACTGTAGTCACTCCATAGACAAAATATTATACGACAGTTTGAACAAGTGAGAGATGGACGCGAGGTGGACGAGAGGTGACCGAGCTGGTAATGCTGAGGCAGACTTCCTCCCGGGCTGTGTGTGGCCAACTGCCGCTGAGCGTGTCCACCTAATTTCCTCCTGGCTATATTTCCATTTCACGCTTCCATTACTCAGCCATTGGTGTTGCTCGCTGACCCACCACCGCAGCATCTTGTCCAGCGGACGTTAGTTGACGACTCGCGCAGCTCCGCTAGTTGGATCCGCTGCCTCCTCCAACGGTATTGTCAGTTTCGCTGCGGGGTAAGTGTCTCCACCACAGCAGCTGCTGCTACTCCCACTACCACCACCAGAAACATCACAGCCGCCTCCATCGCATTGTTAGTGGCAGTTTTGGGAGATGCGAGGTCTGGGTTTAAACAGACACACCCTGACCTAAGCACGGACCATCAGATACGGCAGATACAAACATTAAATGTACAAGGTACGCATAAAATGTCACGAGTCTTGAGCTTTAGCCTCGAAAATTAGCAGCTTTAATGCTATGTAACAGCATGTCCAGCCCAGGACGAATTTCCTGTCTCGAGAGGCAGAGGCCCTGGGCTTTGTGTAGCTTCATCCTCGCGCGTGCTTCAACTGTGTGTGCACAAAGTGACTTAAGTCACAACCCAGCACTTGTCCGTGACTGTAAGTACCCGTCCTGAATTAATAAGATTTTCTTGGTGCTGTAGATAACACTACTTTCTAGGATCTTGTTATATATTTATATTCATATAAATGATACAAAATTATATTTCGTATGCTTGTGATTCCCCGTCTTTTTTTTTTGTCTTAATGTTTCAATATTAAGTTAGATGTCGCACTAACATTATCAAACACTATATAAGGAGGGACATGAATGGCAGCTCACGTTGCCGGACGGTTTCAGTGTCCATGAAGACATTGTTGCTTATTCTGGATGGCCTCGACGTTGGCAAATTATTTTTCTGAGAAGTATATAAATTTTCACGATGATCTTTGAATGTTCTCGTAAACCCATCCTAACCTCATGATGCAAACACATCCTAACCTCATGATGCAAACACATCCTAACCTCATGATGCAAACACATCCTAACCTCATGATGCAAACACATCCTAACCTCATGATGCAAACACATCCTAACCTTGTGATGCAAACACATCCTAACCTCATGATGCAAACACATCCTAACCTCATGATGCAAACACATCCTAACCTCATGATGCAAACGCATCCTAACCTCATGATGCAAACACATCCTAACCTCATGATGTAAACCCATCCTAACCTCATGATGCAAACACATCCTAGCCTCGTGATGCAAACACATCCTAACCTTGTGATGTAAACACATCCTAACCTCATGATGCAAACACATCCTAACCTCATGATGCAAACACATCCTAACCTCATGATGCAAACACATCCTAACCTCGTGATGCAAACACATTCTAACCTCATGATGCAAACACATCCTAACCTCATGATGCAAACACATCCTAACCTCATGATGCAAACACATCCTAACCTTGTGATGCAAACACATCCTAACCTTGTGATGCAAACACATCCTAACCTCGTGATGCAAACACATCCTAGCCTCATGATGCAAACACATCCTAACCTCATGATGCAAACACATCCTAACCTCATGATGCAAACACATCCTAACCTCATGATGCAAACACATCCTAACCTCGTGATGCAAACACATCCTAACCTCGTGATGCAAACACATCCTAGCCTCATGATGCAAACACATCCTAACCTCATGATGCAAACACATCCTAACCTCATGATGCAAACACATCCTAACCTCGTGATGCAAACACATCCTAACCTCATGATGCAAACACATCCTAACCTCGTGATGCAAACACATCCTAACCTCATGATGCAAACACATCCTAGCCTAGTGATGCAAACACATCCTAACCTCATGATGCAAACACATCCTAACCTCGTGATGCAAACACATCCTAACCTCGTGATGCAAACACATCCTAACCTCGTGATGCAAACACATCCTAACCTCGTGATGCAAACACATCCTAACCTCGTGATGCAAACACATCCTAACTTCGTGATGCAAACACATCCTAACCTCGTGATGCAAACACATCCTAACCTCGTGATGCAAACACATCCTAACCTCATGATGCAAACACATCCTAACCTCATGATGCAAACACATCCTAACCTCATGATGCAAACACATCCTAACCTTGTGATGCAAACACATCCTAACCTTGTGATGCAAACACATCCTAACCTCGTGATGCAAACACATCCTAGCCTCATGATGCAAACACATCCTAACCTCATGATGCAAACACATCCTAACCTCATGATGCAAACACATCCTAACCTCATGATGCAAACACATCCTAACCTCGTGATGCAAACACATCCTAACCTCGTGATGCAAACACATCCTAGCCTCATGATGCAAACACATCCTAACCTCATGATGCAAACACATCCTAACCTCATGATGCAAACACATCCTAACCTCGTGATGCAAACACATCCTAACCTCTGATGCAAACACATCCTAACCTCGTGAGGCAAACACATCCTAACCTCATGATGCAAACACATCCTAGCCTAGTGATGCAAACACATCCTAACCTCATGATGCAAACACATCCTAACCTCGTGATGCAAACACATCCTAACCTCGTGATGCAAACACATCCTACCTCGTGATGCAAACACATCCTAACCTCGTGATGCAAACACATCTAACCTCGTGATGCAAACACATCCTAACCTCTGATGCAAACACATCCTAAACTCGTGATGCAAACACATCCTAACCTCGTGATGCAAAACACATCCTAACCTCATGATGCAAACACATCCTAACCTCATGATGCAAACACATCCTAACCTCAGTGATGCAAACACATCCTAACCTCAGTGATGCAAACACATCCTAGCCTCAGTGATGCAAACACATCCTAACCTCTTGATGCAAACACATCCTAACCTCATGATGCAAACACATCCCAACCTCATGATGCAAACACATCTAACCTCATGATGCAAACACATCCTAACCTCGTGATGCAAACACATCCTAACCTCATGATGCAAACACATGCAAACACATCCTAACCTCATGATGCAAACACATCCTAACCTCATGATGCAAACACATCCTAACCTCATGATGCAAACACATCCCAACCTCATGATGCAAACACATCCTAACCTCATGATGCAAACACATCCTAACCTCATGATGCAAACACATTCTAACCTCATGTTGTAAACCCATCCTAACCTCATGATGCAAACACATCCTAACCTCATGATGCAAACACATCCTAACCTCATGATGCAAACACATCCTAACCTCATGATGCAAACACATCCTAACCTCATGATGCAAACACATCCTAACCTCATGATGCAAACATATCCTAACCTCATGATGCAAACACATCCTAGCCTCGTGATGCAAACACATCCTAACCTCATGATGCAAACACATCCTAACCTCATGATGCAAACACATCCTAACCTCATGATGCAAACACATCCTAACCTCATGATGCAAACACATCCTAGCCTAGTGATGCAAACACATCCTAACCTCATGATGCAAACACATCCTAACCTCATGATGCAAACACATCCTAACCTCATGATGCAAACACATCCTAACCTCATGATGCAAACACATCCTAGCCTAGTGATGCAAACACATCCTAACCTCATGATGCAAACACATCCTAACCTCATGATGCAAACACATCCTAACCTCATGATGCAAACACATCCTAACCTCATGATGCAAACAGCACTACAGTCCCAAATGTATTGTGAGTGTCACAGCGCCACATCTTATTTCGTAGCGTTTTGACTCAGACTCTGAAAGCCACACATACACAAGACTCACTGTTTTGAGTCCCTGGTGTCTTTCCAGTGAAACGGTGTTTACGAAAGGGAAACACAAAGAAACTGATAGAGAAGATTGGATAGAAAAAAAGAATAGGATAACATGATGAAGGAAACAAGAATGGAAAATAAAGTAAAAAGTAAAGGGAAGAACCGAAGACGTAAAAGAAAAGGGTATGATGTTAGGAAATTGGATGACGGTAGACATGGACTGAAGACAGAGAGGGAGGTGAGACCTATGGCCTTTATCATGATATCTTCAACATGATCTGTGCCACGATACTTACTCTTATAGAGATATCCTTACTCTGGCTTAGGCTAGGTTATAAAAAATAATAATGATAATAATGATAATGATCATAATAATGATAATGATGAATGATAATAATAATAATAAATGATAATAATAATATTAATAATGATAATGATAATGACAGTAATAAATAATAATGATAATAATAATACTGATAATAATAATAATTGATAATAATAATAATAATGATAATAATAATAACAATAATAATAATGATAATAAATAATAACAATAATGATAATAATACCTGATCGCCGTTCCCCGCGTTAGCGAGGTAGCGCCAGGAAACAGACGAAGAAAGACCCATCCATTCATATAACCACATATATGCATCAACGCTCGTCCGCGTGCATATACATAAATATACAGATTCATATCAACATATACACATATACATTCATATACATACACATATACAGCCATATACAGATACCCACATGTACATATTCATAGTCGCTTCCCTTCATCCATTCTCGGCGCAACCACACTCCACAGGAAACAGCATCCCCGCTCCGTGCTTCAGCGAGTTAGCGCAAGGAAAACAGACAAAAAAGGCTTCATTCGTTCACACTCAGTCTCTAGCTGGCATGTGTAATACGCTGTGTGTGTGTGTATATATATATATATATATATATATATATATATATATATATATATAATGTTAACATGATGGACTTAATCAAGGCGATCTATTACCCATGCCGTCTCACCTAACATGACAATAAAAAAAATCCCATCATAAAAGTTACAGAAAAAAAAAAGAAAAAAGAAAATATAAACCCCACTAGAGACAAATGGAGTCAAAAGAAAGTCCCCGGACTGTAAAGATCTGTGTGCTCCTCCTTCCGGCGTCTACAAGTCTTACAATGCGTCCCCTACGGCAATTACTGTACTCAGGCTCGTCTCCAAAGGTTGCTTCCGGCTACCAGTGCGTGGGAGAGCCCTGATATTTGGACAGAGTGCAAAGATGAGCGGTGAGAGGAAGTGCTCTTCTGTCTGACTTGAATGGGAGTATGGACAACGTTAAGGCTGCCCGCAGTGTGTCCATTAGCGAGTACGACAGGTGGGACAGACATACACACTGCGACCAACAGAGCCAAGAGCGAGCCTGACTATGTATCATCGTAAACTTTAGGGTTAAGGGTCTACGGAGGAGTGGCTGGATGCGTTCTGTTATTATTGAGACATTTTGTGGCTTTTGATCTTATCAATGACTTGTGACATCAATTGCGCACTTTTTCTAAGGGGGTTAGAATCTATCAGTACAGATAGATTAATGTTGAGCGAAGATCCTGCAGCTTATGACCTTGCCGCAGCTTTTTCAGTAGATGTGATGGAAGTACAAGTGGTGGTCGGTATTCATCTTAATACCTGCTTGACAAATAGCCGGTGTGAATTATGTGTATAAATCGAGATAGATAGATAGATAGATAGATAGATAGAGAGAGAGAGAGAGAGAGAGAGAGAGAGAGAGAGAGAGAGAGAGAGAGAGAGAGAGAGAGAGAGAGAGAGATAGAGAGAGAGAGAATAATAAGTACCTGAGGTAGCTTAGCTGAGCAAAAGCTTTGTGGCAGGTCCTCATTCTAGGTTATATCATCCATCGCTCATGCACACGGACTGAACCAGACATCTTCATAACGCAAAAAGAAATATATATATATATATATATATATATATATATATATATATATATATATATATATATATATATAATTTTTTTTTTCATACTATTCGCCTTTTTCCGCGTTACCGAGGTTGCGTTAAGAACAGAAGACTGAGCCTTCGAAGGAATATCCTCACTCGGCCCCCTTCCCTGTTCCTTCTTTTGGAAAAGTAAAAACGAGAGGTCTTAATTGATTGCGTCTCTTCATTCATCATGTGACGAAAGATCACAGTCGGTGGACTGATAGTGGACCTGGTAACCGAAAGTGTCCAAGTCAAGAGATCAGATACCGGGTGGTGTATAAACATAAGTGCTATGAAGAACGTGAAAAATTGTGTTCCATGCGTGATCCTCGACATGAAATAGAAAATCCCGGCATTGGAGAAGGATAATTGTAACCCCAAACACGACCCTCATCTACCCTCACTTGCCAAACTCCTCTGCTTATTTTGGCTGTGGATATGAGGAGAATTCTATGCTGCTGCAGCTCTCAGCCGACAGAAGAGGTCACTGTACCATAAGATTTACAGCCAGGTATCTGATGGGTTTCGACAATTCGCGAATGAAGAATAATGAATGGTAAAATCCAGGGTTCAGTCTCGTCCAGCTGGCCTACCTAAGTATCTGCGCCTAAGACTATGGCCCTTGTGTCTTTCATGAGACTCCAGCGACAGCATTACGGAGCTGCTTTTTGTGTCTTGATTTGTAAGTGTTCACCGTTGGGTAGGAAATATGTCAGATCTGACGGTGCAAACTGGTCTGGCTGGTCGTATGTAAATAGTGTCAGCGAGGCGGTGGGGAGGTAACATGAGAGACAGGCATGTGTCAGCGGGGTGGTTGGGAGGAAAGATGGAGGACAGGCAAGCTTCAATGAGGCGATAGGGAGGTAACATGAGGGATAGGCAAGTTCACTGAGGAGGTGGGGAGGTAAGATGAAGGATAGAGACATGTCTCAGTGAGGCGGAGTTGAGGTAATATGAGGGACAGGCGTGTGTCAGCGGGGTGGTGGGGAGGAAAGACAGGGGACAGGCAAGCTTCAATGACGCGACAGGGAGGCAAGATGAGATATAGGTATGTTTCAGTGAGGCGGAGTGGAAATAAATATGAGGGACAGGCATGTATCAGCGAGGCAGTGGGGAAGTTACATGAGGTACAGGACAACACCAGTGAGGTGGTGGGGAGAGAACATGAGGGATAGGTTATTAGGGAAGAAGCAGCACCAGGAATAGGATGGTGTCTCATCCTCAGCGAAGCTCTCAAGCAAACTCTGACGGTCATAAACAATAGTGGTGTAAACAATGGTAACTTGCTGTAAACACTCGTGATATAAGAACATAAACGTAAATTGAAAAAAAAAAAGACGAAAGATATTCTGTGATCATTTTGAATGAGTATTTGATGCAGTCTCAATCCCTGACTGCCAGGAAGTTAGATACACACATCTGGAGCTCCTGTAGTTTCAAGAAAGCGTTCCACGCGAGTGCAGGCGAAGGTGGGCTACTTTTGGGTAATTCTTTCCTTATAATGATATATATATACATATATATATATATATATATATATATATATATATATATATATATATATATATATATATATATATATATATATATTCCAGACCCGATTATACTAATATGGCGCAAATCAGGTCATCTTCGCATCCCCTTCTCAGAGGAAACATTTTTCTTCCATTGTATAGGATTTCCTATTACAGATGTATACTAGTCATTGTACATATGGAGGCCCGGTATGTATGTACGATACGTGCATGTCTATGAACGCTCTATCTGTCTGTCACTGGATTCTTTTCGTCAGCAGCTCTTCTGCCATGAAGCAAGACGTAGTTTGTCAGATTTGTTCTTGATAAGCAAAAAAAAAGAATCGCTGGAACAGTTTATCTCTGTGGCTACCATTGGTACAGGAAAGCCAAGAAGATATTTCAAACACCTATTAACAACAATGTAGAAAAGGATGACAGATCTGAATTTGATTTTGCGCCATTCTCCAAACGTAGCTAATGTAAGACTGGTTCTAAAGATTAGGGCTTTTAAAGTTGTTTTCCAATACGACAACACTTTTAGTAAGGCCTTAATCAAGGCCAAATTATCAGAAAATTGTTTGGGTCATTAAATGTAAGGTATGTGTAAAGATATTGGCCCGACAGGCAAAACGCTAGCAACTGAGAGATGTTACTGACACAGTAACTTAGTGCAAACGATCACCCTGCAGACCTTTAACAATCCAGTCACACCGTATCCTTCATTGGATTATGCTACCCGCAATATCAATGAATCTATCGAACTTGCTATTATCAATACCTTCGGCCTATCCCCAGGTAACTTTAAAGCACATCCAGTTATCAACCAAATCATAATGAAAGAATGATCAAGGCAAGATAACCATGAGTAAGTTGAACACGCATCTCACGTACCCTGGCCTAGGCAGCCACCCCCGCGTAACCCTCCCTTAACCACAAGCAACTCTCTCTCTCTCTCTCTCTCTCTCTGTCTCTCTCTCTCTCTCTCTCTCTCTCTCTTTCTCTCTCTCTCTCTCTCTCTCTCTCTCTCTCTCCCAAACTTTCTCTTAAAGGCCAGGACAGTCTCTGGTCTAGCATGACGGTAAGAGGGCGTACAAGCCTTCGTGCTTGTCTTGGGTTCTGAAACCTTGTGATTTTTTTTTACACTTGACGAGGCCGATTTCCTTCGGAAAATGTGTTGTGTATTGTAAAGTATATGAATAAATTATCTGAACTCCAAATGAAGTGCGATAATTCCTTCATCATCATCACACACAAGTGTGATTGTCATGTTATCCATATATATATATATATATATATATATATATATATATATATATATATATATATATATATATATATATATATATATATATTCCTACGAGTCCACGGGGAAAATGAAACACGAAAAGTTCCCAAGTGCACTTTCGTGTAATAATCACATCATCAGGGGAGACACAAGTGAGAAATATAACAGTTAGTTGATATACATCGAAGAGACGAAGCTAGGACGCCATGTTTACCAAATGGCGTCCTAGCTTCGTCTCTTCGATTTATATCAACTGACTGTTGTATTTCTCTCTTGTGTCTCCCCTGATGATGTGATTATTACACGAAAGTGCACTTGGAAACTTTTCGTGTTTCATTTACCCCCCTTGGACTCATAGGAATATCTTGATCACGCGCAAAATTGTGATCCTTTCCAATATATATATATATATATATATATATATATAGGAGCTACCGTACTCACTGCATGAAGTTACACAGCGAGTGAATAGTCACCTTTCTCTGCTACTGGAAGAAGTGCAGCTACAGGAGCCTTCAGAAAGAGGTTCCGAGTATCACGAAGACTCTTGAATGGAAAGAGAGTCTGAGCTGATCATAATGGTGATGATTGATATAGATTTGATTATATATAATTCTTAACGCTACCTCGCTAACGCAGGAAATGACGAATAGTATGAAAGAAAAAAAAATATATATATATATATACATATGGAAATCCTCCCCTCTCGTTTCTGATTTTCCAAAAGGAACATAGAAGGGGGCCAAGTGAGGATATGCCGTCTAAGGCTCGGTCCTCTGTTCTTAACGCTACCTCACTAACGCGGGAAATGGCGAATATATATATATATATATATATATATATATATATATATATATATATTCTCCATATACTTCCCACGTATTCCCTGCGTGTCGTAGAAGGCGACTAAAAGGGGAGGGAGCGGGGGGCTGGAAATCCTCCCCTCTCATTTTTTTTTAATTTTCCAAAAGAAGGAACAGAGAATTGGGCCAGGTGAGGGTATTCCCTCAAAGGCCCAGTCCTCTGTTCTTAACGCTACCTCGCTAATGCGGGAAATGGCGAATAGTTTGAAAGAAAAAGAAAGATATATATATATATATATATATATATATATATATATATATATATATATATATATATATATATATATATGTATATATATATATATATATATGCATATATATATTAGGTATGATTTTCACACCACTCTTATAACAGTCAATCGATTTCTTCCATTGAATTTATGAACCCTGAATATTAACATTTTTTAATGACAGTTGATGATGAGCGTATCAAGTTTTCCCAACTTGCATTTGCAGTTTTTCATATAATGAGAATTTGCATACTAGGTAACCTTGCAGGTGCTGGAGGCTCCATGACTAATCTTTGTTACCTCTCGAGTGATCGATGTAGGAAAATTCATACATATTTAGCAGTTCTTTATCTCCTGAAGCACCATACTCCTAACACCCTTGTGATTTTCAAATCTGTTTCGCTCCACCGTCGGTGGTAAGGGGGTAACTGGGGACTGGTGTGATGAGTCAACCATTGCAGGAACTCCACCAATGTGGCCTCAATGACTTCAGTGATGGTGCAGGCTGCAGACAGTGAGGAGAATGAGCTGGGACAAATATGATGCATCGACAACAGTGGGAACTCCACCAGCCTTGATTCTGCGCCTCCATCAGCCTTGATTCTGCGCCTCCATTTGCAAGGTTCACCACAAGTGGTAAGTTAGATGACCTGGATTAGGTATGATATTGGTACTCATCCCCCATTCTCGCCCCAGGATCCTTAAGTGGCAATGAAGGCCACTGGCGATAAAGCGGTGACGTGGATGCCCTGGCAGAGATGTGGCGGGTCTTCCACTGCCGGTCTTCCACCAACCTTGTCCTTGGATGGTACAGCAGGACACCCACAGGTGGTGGAGGTAGACAAGTGCTGCTAGACAACTGTCGGTTACCGCAGGTACTACACCGGTCTCGCCGCAGGACTTGCAGTAGCATGACTGGCCGTGGGCGACGAAAGTTCAGCACAGATGAAGACAAATGAACAGAGATCTGACAGTTTAATGTTTGCGGTAGTTTATAATACGGGAGCTGGCTGTTCAGAATTATTGCCAGTATGTTAATACATAACAGATTTGAGTATAATGAGGGACCTGGCATAATGATGCTCAGCCAAAAGACGCGCAGCTCAACAAAGGAATTAGTAAGAAAGGAAATAAACAAGATCATAGAAATGTCAGTGACGAGGAAATATAAATGCTTGGCGTGTATGAATGACAGTCTAAACTCTGGTAAAAGAATTTGCCTAAAGAAAGTTCTCTTGTTAAAAGATAATCATTGTCAGTCAAAATTTTTTTTGTGGATGTATGTTTAAGGTGACCTTTATTGACTGACCTGGTCTGGTTTGTTTCCAGTGATGAAAACGAATTCTACTAATCAAACAGTAGAGGGAAAAATTACCCTTATGTTAAAATGTATAGATGTACAAGATATTTCAAAATGAGTGTCACCAAGCTCGCTCGATACCACACAGCGTCCCTCATTATCCTTTTCTCATTTCTTCTGATGCCAAGAAATCTGTACAGACAGAGTGGGGTCATGAAAAGGATTTCTGCCATATGAATAATATTTGTGTGCTATAGAGTTTCACACTCGTGTTGTCCAATCTTTTAATCTTGTACATGCACAGCAATTTTCTCTTAGACATCCGCTCACACATGAATACCTCATCCCACGCCAGTTACCCGTTCGCTGACGAGTCCTAAGGGAAGGATGAACAGCATGTTGTCTGTGAGCCTAATGCCCTGTCCGGGACCCTAACTCAGGCCCGTTAGACTGCCGAGTCGAAACACTAACCACTGCACTTCAGCAGCTCGTGTGTGTGTGTAACTACCTATTTCTAATTACCTAATCACAGTGTATGGGAAGGAATTCTATAAGTGGCGGTGCATTAATCTTTCATATTAAATGTTTCATATTAAGTGTTTCATTAAATCTTTCATATTAAATGTTTCATATGTTGTCAGCATTCAGAATTTTGCCATATTTTATTCCTCGTGGTATTTGCAAATAATATGTTAACCCCCCTCTAATGCAGCAGTAAAAACTGCTGATTTCGTAGATTCGCCTCTCACCATTAATCATCGTTAGTACACTTCCCTTCCTTTCATCCGAAACTCACGAATCGTTCAGGAAAATCTATGCCACACATTCCCAGAAATGATTTTTATTATTGGATTATTGTTTTTTGCTGGTATCTCAATGCCTTGCAAAAACTGGTTCGCGGTCGCATACTCACTGGCAGTTAATGTGTAAATAAGGTATATCTGTCTCCTGGATCAACTGGATGCTAATGCCACTAACTAGTTAAATTCCCTGGACAAAGTCAGATAGGCGAGTCAGGTCGCCTAGACTCGACGAGATTAAAGTCAGACATTAGACCAAATCCTGCGGGAATATACGTGAGACCAGTGAGGCAAAGGGAACGTTGGGTAAGGCTGGTATAGGTCACTGTTTTGGCGTCAGCCATTACGTGATCAGCCCAGTGATGGTGGATCTACGGCCAGACGCGACGAAGACAGTAGCCAAAGTACTGTCAAAGGTCCCCTAGTCGGTCGCTTCCTGCTGACCCTCACAGCCTTTGCCCTGTCGTCCTCACATATCAGGACGAGTTCCTAGCAATTGCCACAAATCAGAGAAAAGCCTCCGTTTTCTTTAAGCTTTCTATGGAATCTATCACAGCGGAACACGATGCATATTAGTCCCATGCCTTGGAGGTCAAGGGATGGTAACCGAGAGTTTATTTCGAAAACTTTCGGGTGTTTCATCTGAAAGCTACCCTGCAGTTCAGCCTCAACCACGAGGGATGTCACCGCTAGATACATTCTGGATTCTGTGAGATCAAATTCAATGATTATTTTCCCCTCCAGTAAATTTGGTCAAAACAGTGAAGAAAAAGATGTCCAGAAAAAAGAAAAAGAATCCCTGAGACTAAAACAATGTCATAAAAACTGACAGATTAATATGCCCAGTTTCAGGCATATATATATATATATATATATATATATATATATATATATATATATATATATATATATATATATATATATATATATATATATATATCAAGGCCATACGATTCATATAATTCCAGACTTGACAGAAGACCTTCGAACCATTAGGCTCACCGAATATCGACCGTCAGCAAAATCCTCTGCCGGGCTTAGATACCTTCTTATGACCACATGATACACGAGTCTCAGGGCCTGGCTTACGATCTTCATCCCACTATATCATTCAACAACCAGCCCTAACAGACAGCCTCAAAGCTCCAGGTCTTGTCAGCATACTCTATACAATCAAATACAGCTGAATTATTTTCCAGACCAGCCTTCAGTCACTAACCCAAGTACACATTCCTCCAAATACAAGATTTCAGGAGACAACCTCTAAAAATTATCATACCCGGTAGACGTATTTCTAACCACGCGATGTAGCTGACAACCGTCCAACCACCAGAGCCTGGAGATGATCCACCAGCCACGAGGCCGGCGGACAACTCTCTAACCACCAGCTTAGGCAGACAATCCTCTAATCAAGAGGCACAGTAGGCAATCCTTCGACCATTAGGGCCGGAAGACGAAAACAAGTAGCACAGCCCTTCAGCCAATAAGCTTGGCGGAAGAACTTCCAGCTCAGAAGACCAAAAGACAACCCTTCCTACCACAAGACGGAACAGTCGATCTTCCAACCACGAGGCCTAGCGAATCGCACCCTCGCCACCTGGCAGAAGAGCTAACCCAGAGAATTCAGTAAGCCTTAACGGACGTGTCTCTATGTAAAGTCCGCCAGTCGACCTTCAAACCATTATGGATCGCAGATGATCACCTGAAAACCAGGTGTGGCGGGCATCCTAGCAACTGCAGGCCCCAGTAAACTATCCCTTTTCCATGTAGACAAACCAACAGCTAGGATCTTGAAATTAGGTACAACTGACAACTAATCAGCCACTAGATGCTGCAGACAGTCCTTCTAAAATTAGCCCGTTAAAATCCTTCTAACCATCAGTGCCAGCAAAGATTACCCTCCAAATACTACATCCACCAGGCGGCAGTTTCAATACAAGAGTCTTTGCAGAAGACTCTCCAACACTAGACTTCGTTGACAATCTTCCATGTATTAAATGTACGTGTAACTATAAGGGCTGATACATGACTTTCCAGTCATAAGACGCCAACAAAGGACATTTCATTCAGTAGGACAGGAAAAAAAGACCCTTTTTTCCACCAGGCGCAGATAAACAATCCTCCAGCAGTGATACACTGCCCTTCTGTTCAAAAACTAAACACAGTCATCCACCTTCCACCCATCTGGGAAAACGACTATTCAGGTGCTAGGCATGGGAGACTGCCTCTGTCTACCATGTTTAATTGCTTTCAACCCTTGGACTCCATAAAGGATGCATTTATAAGCTAATTACCTCCTACTGCTATGTCAACTTTCAGAGATTCCCTGCAATAAATACCTGTTTACGCGATCCAGCCTCATACAAGATAAGGCCATGAAAAAAATGCAGATGAATAAGGCTCAGAAAGGTCGATCTTAGCAATAGATTAGATAGAAACTAATTTTGTAGGTGAAAAGCATAAGGATCTCTCTTTCATGACTTTCTGTGGGGCGTTATCCAGCGATGGATGACTTCTCAGGTAATGATAATCGTATTTATGGATCTAGCATTTTCAAGATCCTCATTTCTTTTCGATTATCAGTTAATCGAAAGTGGGTAGTAGTAGTTCTTTAGGTCTGATCAGGATAACATCATAAAGACGCAGCCAAAAGGAAAAAGTTTTTACAATCTTTTCCTCGTGGATCGCGAAAGTCATATACCAAGATATCTTCATATTTAGTTGTGGTACTACAAATCTTCACTGCCATCCCTACTGGTAACTGGTCCTGGGAGTTACATACCCTAACTCGACAAGGAGCAGGAGCGGGGTAGTGGCAATTCCTTCCACTTCCTATCTCCCCACAGCCACCATACTTCTCGAACACGACACACACTTCTATCCCATCCAACCACTGCCATCTCACTCGGCAGCCGTTAAACAGCCCCATCAGTACCTCTTGCAGCCGCTAGTACACCCACCACTATCGTTACCTGACCTTATATCGTGCTGCTATAGCATATTTCTGCCTATCTACTCCCAACCTTAACCTCTAGTTTAACTTTACATCACCCCCTTAACCCAGTCGCTCTTCCAGGAACCAAGCTGCCCATCCATCTCTCCCTGTGCAATCTCTTGTCCATTTACCTCTTCACCTAAAGAGAATGAGCAGGCTGGAGGTCTTTAGGCATCCTGTCTGCTGAGAGCCGCCTTTTGACTGAGTCACCGTTCCTTGATCTGAGGACTCGGTGAAGAACCCATTTCCTGCACCACAAGCTCCTTGATCCAAATGCTCGTAAAGGACTGCACTCTTTCAGCCTCGCACTTTTTGAGCCTCGAGATCCTGGGGTCGCGCATTCCTCAACCAGCTCATTCCTTAATCCACGTACAATTTCTTCAGCCTCTCACTCCCCGAATCACCTTCTCTCAAACTGCCCGCCTCATGAGACACCTGCTTGTTTAATAACATCAATTGTTGAGCTGCGCTCCCTGAACCGAACGTTCCTCGACCATCCCTTTCTTGCTCCACCTACATCTTCAGCCATCCCAGTCATTAAGTCTAGCAGTTTTTGAGCCACCCATTCTAAAGTCACAGAGTCCTTATGACACATGCTCTTTGAGGCAATGCACTCCATGAGCCACAGAAACCTTGAATTGCAAATTTCTCAAGTCACCTCCTTGATAAGTATATTTCTTGAGAAACATTAATCTAAACTCATATCTTAAACCATCGACGAGTCATGCACCCATCACGTCACCTGAATCCTGAGCCAGACACTCCTCTGGCCACGTACTCTTTCAGCCACACAATCCTCAACCTGTCAGTTCATCTCGTTTCTCATTTCCTGAGACAATTTCGATAAAAAAGGCTTGATGACAGTGAAAGGATGCAACACACGCACTTTGTCTTTTCCTCCTATGATAGTTGAACTTCATCTTGCTTTCCTACAAGTCAGTGCAATTGTTAGGTCCTTCTTGCGATGCCATCAGTAGTTTCAACCATTTGGAGGGGCAAAGAAGCTGCAAAATACGCATGGACAACGGACATCGTCTCTTTGGTTATACCCAATACCTGACAGAGGTTTTTCTCCAGCTCACTCTGCATACTGAAGCCAGTAAGTAATATAAAGAGCAGATTAAGGAAAGATGTCACCATTTACATCGTTGTTGATCTGATGAGGCGAAATGTACTAAATAGTCTGGGGTCATCTGGTGTCTTCAACAGGTGTTTTCATTAACGTGTAAATGGGAGTTCTCAATGTCTTAAAAAGAACTCAACAAAGCAGAGGACCAAATTCCTGAACGAAGAATAAAAAAAGTCTTTCTGAGGCACTTGTTATCTGAATTACGCGGTGGTGGGTTTGTTACATTTTTTAAATCGGTTTATAAAAGAGATATTTCATGCTCAGCCACAGCTAATATTTAGCTGAGGTTTTCAACATATCAATATCAGATTTTCGTCATCCAGATTACATTAGTTTCGTCTCTTTATTTACTGTTGAAATACTCAGCGGTAGCCTATGTACTGAATTGCCGTACAAGATGCACACTTCCATATTCTTCGTTATTAATCCAGTGTAACAAAATTTGTACAAACAAACACTGCCCAACTTTAATAGCTATTGGCTCAAGGGGTCTTGCATGTTGCCAGACTCACTGGATGCGTAAACTTTTGAGTCTAATCTCTCGAATGAAATCAAGGTTGGTTTTGTAGGACTGGAATGTCTGATAGTGTTTCTTATACATCGAGGTTAAAACAAGAGTGATGCCATCGCCAAAACTACAGGATCAAACCCCACTTTGGACGAGACTCTTGAACACTGCTCTTTCTCTAATTTTGATTGGCTATACTGTTTTACTTTCGGATGCATGACGTGAGTTTACTAAGCTGCCACACCTGGTTATCACTTAAGATCTCATCAACATATCAGTGATATTCTCCATTTAAGATTTCATTTCGAAAGATTTTTCGCTAATTTTGACCAGTAGTATTTTTGATTGGACTGATTGATGAAATAAGTTATGAATATTTAGCACAACATAATGCTACACCACTGTCATGTCTAATGGTGTTGATAAGAATAGGATATAGGCAAGATCATGGCTTTATGATGGTAAGATTAGCATACCTAACACTTAATCTATTGGCTTTTGTTTTTAGTTGAGAATCAAGATATTTTCAATTTGGAAGTCAGAACATAAGAAATACAGTGTAGATGAAAAAAACATCGAGGTACAATAATTTAGGGTAGAATGATAGAAATAAATCATGGTACAACCTAGTAATTAACGAAAGTCCACGTTTCATAATGACCTTGGCCTGAGTCTTATAAACATTCTGATCATTCGTTGAATACACAAAAATTTTGCCCTTAGAATCACATCCTCCATTTCCTAAGGAAATAAAGATAAACAAGAGAAGCGCTAAGTTAAGACAACATGCGAAGATGTTCATGAAAAACATCGATACTGAAGCAGATATGATCCCATTTATAATTATCTCAATAAATGAACACATAAATGAAAAATCAACCATCGTCAACTATACTTCGTCATACACATATGGTAAAAAAAGAAACTTTACTTCTATGTTCTTACCACCTCCATGTGAAGCAAACGAAAATGATAAATCATAAAGCATTTTGAATTCCATGGTTTAATTTCCACTAGAGACCCCTTATGATAAACCTCCTATGAAACTCAACAGGTGTCATCGTACTATTCTATATAACATTTACGTTAAGAAAGACAGGAAAACTCTGTACTAAGTAGCCTGTTTGTGAAGCTGCCATACCATTAGCTAAATCTCTCAATCTCTCAGCAGGACACATTTTACAAGTCGTCAAAGTTAATCCTTAAAATTGTTGAGATAAAACCAGTTTTTACCAGCAGTAATGCAATGCTCTTTTTTTCATGTTTAATGCAATAATTCCAGTCTCCCTCGGCTAATTGATTATCTCATTCTTACATGTAGAAACCAATTTTTCTTGGAAAGACCACTCGTAGTGTCTAGATGAGCCTCGAGGTTTGAGTAAATCCTTTTTTTTGTCTTTTTTTTTCTGGCCACTGAACACTCCGAACACCTTGATCTTTTGATCTTTGGAAACGTATCATTGCCTAAGATACTTTTCCTTAATCGATCATATATAAGAAGTTTAGACACATTATCAAAAATTTAATGCCTTTTTTTTTTTCAGCTTGCATTATTCTGCGGAGGTCAAGTTTAAGTGGAAAGATGATAGCATCTGATCCTTTTTAAAACATCATGACCAGCAAGAAGGGGATCACATAAATTCATCCTTTTATATGACATATGCCAGTCTTACCTCTACATCTACTGATTTTCATCTCATAGTGATATATAATTTTTTGTGTTAGCCGAGATGGTGCAGGCAACTGAATGTCCTAATCAAATCGAGCTCACCAACGCTCTCTCTCTCTCTCTCTCTCTCTCTCTCTCTCTCTCTCTCTCTCTCTCTCTCTCTCTCTCTCTATATATATATATATATATATATATATATATATATATATGTACATAATCCCTTGGGTATAAGGTATCAGAGAAAGAATTCGACTTCGCATTCCCAGAGTGTCTCCTCCCTTAGCCCTTGTCCTCTCACCAACTCCCAACTCTACTCCTAAGACATTTCCAAACCATCCTTCCCTCTACCATCGAGCTTTGTTCCACTCATAGCTAAAACATCCAGTTTTCTTTTTACTTCAAACAAGCTACCTGTCTTTCCCGTCTTCTCAAACTGGTTACATCGACACACATTTCGACATCCCAGCCTGAACCTTTGAGGAAGATGAGCAATCTCTGCTTGGCTCCTCCTCCTCCTCCTGTACCTCCTTTTAGAAATTTGAAATACAAGAAGGAGAGGGTTTCTAGCCCTCCGCTCCCGCCCCCTTTAGTCGCTTTAAACGATACAAAGGGAATGCCTTTCCCAGAACAAGCTACGTCTCTCCCAAACAAACCCTTCCTCTACCCAAACAAACTCTTGCCTAAACAAACTCTTCCTCCTATATAAACCTTGCCTCCCTCTTAACAAGACCTAAATCATTAAAATTTAAGCCCAGTTTACTTCAGAACAAACCATATCTTTTTATAGACACGCCCCGCCTCTCCAAAAACTAGCCTTAAACGGGTCCCACTTCCTCCTAAACAAGCACTACCTCTTCCTAAATCAACCCTACCTCCTAAAAAACCCTACCATCCTTTGAGAAAGCCCACTTTACTTCCAAACGAACCCCACCTCACCTTTAA
Source organism: Panulirus ornatus (assembly GCF_036320965.1). Taxonomy (NCBI): domain Eukaryota; kingdom Metazoa; phylum Arthropoda; class Malacostraca; order Decapoda; family Palinuridae; genus Panulirus; species Panulirus ornatus. Next base: position 30,655,111 of record NC_092241.1, on the reverse strand, counting down.
ACAACCCCTGCCTTCCCCTTAAAAAAGCCCTGCATCCTCCCCTAAGCAAGTCCTGCCTCCTCCCCCATACGAGCCTTACGACCCATTAGATTAGCCCAACTTCTCCCTAGATAAGTCTTGCTTCTCCTGACGCAAGTGTTGCATTACAAAAAAACGCATCGTAACCACACTCAGAACCCGGCCTCCACCACCCTCATGCGAGGGTAAGCATATGTGTATAGCTTAAAAGCTGAGCCATAAATCTTCTTATCAAACCATTGTGTTTGTGACACTGATGTTTTAGAAAGGAGAATGCAGTTCTCATGGCTGATGAGGTCATTGTTTAATATCATCTTTTTTTTTTTTCTTTTTGTATACCTTGGATACGGTGGCGTGTGGGTGCGGGAAGGAGAGAGAGAGAGAGGGGGAGAGAGAGAGAGAGAGAGAGAGAGAGAGAGAGAGAGAGAGAGAGAGAGAGAGAGAGAGAGAGAGAGAGAGAGAGAGAGAGAGAAATTAAAGGAAGGAGGGAGAGCGAGTTTGTGAGCGGAGACTCAAAACTTTTATCAAGATATACCTCCCGCTGGTCGAATAGTTTCCTTGGAATCTTATAACAGGAAATTGGGAACGCCATTATACGAAACTGAACCACACAGATACTTATATATTAAGAGTGGAATGTCTCTATCTCGTGCAACTATCTATTAACAATAATGTTTAGTTTTACTTTTACGACAAGATCTTCGTCCCAGAAGCAGACAGACAAGACAAACTAGATCCAGGTGTTGTACGAGGTGTGGTGTGCAGCGCGTACTACTCCATCCACACTCAGACACTACATTACCAGCGGAACTAGAAACAGGTTAGGTTACGTTTGGTAAAGTTATGATAGGTTAGTTCTGGATAGGTAAAGTTATGTTAACTTAAAGTTCGGTTAAGCTTGGATAGGTTAAGTTATGTTAGGTTCAGGTTTGGATATGTTATGTTAGGCTTGGATAGGTTAAGTTAAGTTAGGTTAGGCAAGGTTCGGTTAGGTTGCGTAAGGCAAGTTTATTGACAGGCTAAGGTTGTCAGAAATGTTTAAGAGTGTAATCCTGAGTGCATACTGATACACTGTTTTAGCTTTTGTTAGATACTCTCTATACCTTGCTCTGTCAAGTCTTAGGGCACTAAGCAGGATGATTTAGACTAGTGGTGAAGGAGATCCCATTAACACAATGTAATGTACAGTGCATTATCGCCAATATTTGGAAGTATTTGCTCATTTCATCTCTTCTCCCACAGTCGTACCTCACTTTACTAGGCTCATATAGAAGAGGAGCAAAAATAGTTTTTTCAGGGGAATTTCTGAGGATTATTTCGTGGGTGAAAAATTTTCGTTCTCTCAGTGTGTCAGACATTGAGGTGTGTCATTCCCACGGTGTTTTGTCCCTAAGGCGTATAATACCCAGGTGTAATAATTCATTTGCAAAGTACGAGATGATGTACACTAGTGGAGCCCAGTGTGTACCAGTCCTCACGTGCTGCAGTCAAACAGTCTTTAATCCTAAGGTGTATCAGTCAGCAGGTGTTTCTAATCCCAAGGTCTGTCAAATCCTCAGGTGCTCTTGTCCGCCGGGTGTCTTACATCCTCAGATGTGTCAGTCGCCAGGTGTCCCAATCACCGAGGTATGTCAGACCTACAGGTGTAGCAACATCCCCTAGTGTTCCTGTCCTTGTAGGTGCGTCAGATCCTAAGGTCCCTTTAGGCATACTAGTCACTCTAGAGTATCAGTCCCTTTAGGAATTTTAGCCATCTATACTAATCAGTTTCCCGGATGAGTTAGGCGCTTAGGTTTCAGTCACCAACTGAATCATTCCCTAAAACTTGTCAGTGCCTGGGTATGTCAGCCATCTAGGTGTGTCATTCCCCCCAAGTGCGTCTGCCAACTAAGCCAAGGTTTGAGTTAAGTGGTACAGTTGGGTACATTTCCATGCAAGGACGAGCCACTGATCTAAGTGCCTCTGGGGAACCCCAGACGCTGAGAGAACTTGCTTCATAATTAGAAAGAGGTGTAGTGAGAAGGAACTCTCCGTAGCCTCGGGATTATCATGAATGCCTTAGTCTCAGAGCACCGTGACCTCATCAGAGCGGCGCGGAACGCATGCCCACAAGATGCATAAATGAGAACACTGTATGGTCTATTTGCAAAAATAGGTGACAGTCACTTAAGAGCCAGAGCAGATCTCATGAGATATCTTATGGTGAACTTTGCCAAGATAGTAGTCTAGCAGATGAAGATAAGATAAAGCACAGATGAGAATATGGCATATATATATTCATTCATTCATTTATTTCTTATGTTTGTGTCACAAGAACCTAAATTGTTAACCAGTTCGTATCATACGACAGGAGACTGCAACCAGAGAACATCAACAGAAAATCATATACGTATATACAACCAATCTGCTAAATAACAAAAATACAATGATACTCATCATAAGACTAACGGATTTTGATATGCGGTCAAATATCAAAAGCTGACTTCATCATAATTCTAAATTTTAGTTTATAATGACCGGCACAGGAAAACCCTGCCCCCGAATCACTTACATTCAGATCAACAGGAGATGAGAACACGAATGAAGTAATCAAATCTTTTTTTTTTTTCAACTGAACTGTTAACGGGGGCAAAGAATTATGAGGAAGGAGAGAGAAAAGAGAGGAGGAGGAGAATTTCAAAGCTTCGGTTTTCGAGGAAAGAAAAAGGTATCATAACGGTCAATCCTCGTCATAACCTCATAAGTCTCTGTTTTTATGTGTCTTTGCCTTGTTGAATTCGGGTCTGCAATTGCGCCTGTCATAAAATCTTACTACGTGGTCAAGAAAGGTCAAACCGTTTGCAATTTTTGTATACAACAAAAAAGTCCAGTTTATCTAGACCTTCACCAGTGTTTATGTTATAAATTTTTGTTTCTTTAATGAGGGAAGATTCAAAAGGAAAATTCGTTGATCAGAGAGTTATAGGAATTAGATGAAGTAGCACTAGTGAGGCATCAAAAAGATTGTGGTTGAGAGATTTGAAAAGAGTATACTGAAATGGTTTGGACATAAGGAGAGAATGAATGAGGAAGGGTTGACAAAGAGTAGAGGGGACAAGGACAAAGGGTAGACCAAACTGGAGATGGAAGGATGGAATGAAAAAGATCTTTAGTGATAGGGGCCTGAACATGTAGGAAAGTAGAAGGCGTGCACAGGATTGAGTGAATTAGAACGATGTGGTATGCAGTGGCTGACATGCTATCAATGGACTGAATGAGGGCATCTGAAGTGGACGGGATAAACCATACAAAGGTCTGTGAGGCCTGGTTATGGATAGGAAGCAGTTATTTTGGTACATTACTGTGTACATGACTGCTAGAAAACAGATGTGAGCAAGTTCGGCCTTTCCCCGTCTGTACCTGGCAATACATCGCTAACGCGGCAAACGGCGATCAAGCTTGAAAAAATGCACACACACACACACAAAAAAAAAAAAAAAAAATCATATATATATATATATATATATATATATATATATATATATATATATATATATATATAGGTTCCCAGTGAATGTCTGTTTGCGGCAGGGGAGTGTGATGTCTCTATGGGTGTTTAATTTGTTTATGGATGGGGTTGTTAAGGAGGTGAATGCAAGAGTTTTGGAGAGGGGCAAGTATGCAGTCTGTTGTGGGTGAGAGGGCTTGGGAAGTGAGTCAGTCGTTGTTCGCTGATGATACAGCGCTGGTGGCTGATTCGTGTGAGAAACTGCAGAAGCTGGTGACTGAGTTTGATAAAGTGTGTGAAAGAAGAAAGCTGAGAGTAAAAGTGAAAAGAGCAAGGTTAGTAGGTACAGTAGGGTTGAGGGACAAGTTGATTGGGAGGTAAGTTTGGATGGAGAAAAACTGGAGGAAGTGAAGTGTTTTCGATGTCTGGGAGTGAATTTGATAGCGGATGGAACCATGGAAGCGGAAGTGAGTCGCATGGTGGGGGACTGGGCGAAGGATCTGGGAGCGTTGAGGAATGTGTTGAAGGCGAGAACATTATCTCGGAAAGCAAAAATGGGTACGTTTGAAGGAATAGTGGTTCCAACAATGTTAAATGGTTGCGAGGCGTGGGCTATAGATAGGGTTGTGCGGAGGAGGGTGGATTTGCTGAAAATGAGATGTTTGAGGACAATTTGTGGTGTGAGGTGGTTTGATCGAGTAAGTAATGAAAGGGCAAGAGAGATGTGTGGTAATAAAAAGAGTGTGGTTGAGAGGGCAGACGAGGGTGTATTGAAATGGTTTGGTCACATGGAGAGAATGAGTGAGGAAAGATTGACCAAGAGGATATTTGTGTCAGAGGTGGAGGGAACAAGGAGAAGCGGGAGACCAAATTGGAGGTGGATGGATAGAGTGAAAAAGGTTTTGAGCGATCGGGGCCTGAACATACAGGAAGGTGAAAGGCGTGCAAGGAATAGAGTGAATTGGAACGGTGTGGTATACTGGGGTCGACGTGCTGTCAGTGGATTGAACCAGGGCATGTGAAGCGTCTGGGGTAAACCACGGAAAGTTTCGTTGGGCCTGGATGTGGAAAGGGAGTTGTGGTTTCGGTGCATTATACATGACAGCTAGAGACTGAGTGTGAACGAATGTGGCCTTTGTTGTCTTTTCCTAGCGCTACTCACGCACGGGCGGAGGGAGGGGGTGTCATTTCATTTCAACTCAAGTATCCAGTGATATGGTATTCCAGATGTAAGTACGGTATATAAACATCTAAATCTAATCACACCTCATATTTCAAATCTCTTTATATACGTACAAGTTGTTCATTACTCACCTATGTATGGAGTATTGCTTTTCTTCCACCTCTCTCTCTTAGGCAAAGCGAAATCCGAACATTGCATCCTATCAACACCTTGCCATCAACTCCCTTCTACCGTCCCTTCCTGCCCAAACAAACAATCATGTTGCTTCCCTCTGACAGTTTTAGAGGCTTAATTTCGGCGAGTACTTCCGTCAGCTGTCTGCGTGTATCCTAGCCCCTAGGACCTCGATTTGCAGTATAAGACTGAGTACTTTCCATAGTTTCAAAGGGGGCACGTTGACAGGCTGACGTGATGCCTCCTCCTTTCCTGGTAGAGCGAAGCTATGCACTTCTTCTATTCCTATATATATATATATATATATATATATATATATATATATATATATATATATATATATATATATATAACCTTACTGTTTTGAAAAGTGGGATTTACAGACACCTTCGGAGCTAAAATCAAAGCCCATTTTTCTCACTTTGGATAAAATTACTTTGCTTTTTCATCCGAGAACTCTTCGACTGGAGTAATGCCGGATAGATAATAATAATGATGATAATGATAATGATAATAATAATGATAATAATGATAATAATAATAATAATGATAATAATAATAATAATAATAATAATAATAACAACAACAACAATCCTTACATACTTGGCTTGGAAGGTGAATACCTCTTGCCAGTGCTGGTCAATCTATTCAACGGCTGCAACTTCCAGAGATTCAATTCATCACCCTCACTTGCCAGACATATCTCTCCGTCCTCAGCACACACAAGTGCTGTCCGCTCATCAGTGGCTGGGACACGTAGGCACAGTGTGCGTGCAAAGGTCAGCTGCTTCCAAAGAGAAGCCATTACTGCAGGCAACGAGTAATGTGTCTTTTAAAGAAAATGTTCACTCAGGTGTACACACCAATAAGAAGGGATAAATTTTGCAACGTCAACTCGTAATTTCAATTTACTCTAAAGAATGTATTTGCTTTCCCGCAAAATACACGACAAAATCAACCGCATACCTTTGTAAAAACGAGTCATTATCAGACCCTCCAACCTGTTTGGCAACAAACCATTAATCACAGAAAGTACAGTGCAGCCTTTATGATACAATATGACACTATCTTTACCTGGAGAAATACCACATACACAACTGATTCAATTTAAGACGATTTGCCTTGGTCACTTGATGTGACTAAGTCTACCAAGCTAGAAGACAAGCATAGCATACATGAAACTAAACTAAAATGGGTTGATCTTACCACGGATCTGGTGGGTGTGCAGTAAGCTTTCTTTCTGCAGCTGTGGCTCCTCTGTAAGGCCAACTTTCCTGACCAGGAGGGTCTCGACATCGAGATTCTTGCAGCCATAAGTAAACACGGCATTTAGGAATGCAGAAACAGACTGTGTACTTTACCATGTTAGAGTTCCACAGAATGAGTGTTAGCGTAAAGCAGTGACCCTATGCTTCAAGGTCCGTATATGAACCAAATTATGAGGCTGTCTCATTGACTCGAACGGGGAAGTAAAAATGGAATTAAAGGACATGTGGTGCATGAACACTAAGAACACGCATATTATATACATATATATATATATATATATATATATATATATATATATATATATATATATATATATATATATATATATCTTTTTTCTTTCTTTCATACTATTCGCCATTTCCCGCATTAGCGAGGTAGCGTTAAGAACAGAGGACTGGGCCTTTGAGGGATTATCCTCACTTGGCCCCCTTCTCTGTTCCTTCTTTTGGAAAAAAAAAAAAATGAGAGGGGAGGATTTCCAGCCACCCGCTCCCTTCCCTTTTAGTCGCCTTCTACGACACGCAGGGAATACGTGGGAAGTATTCTTTCTCCCCTATCCCCAGGGATAATATATATATATATATATATATATATATATATATATATATATATATATATATATATATATATATATATTGAAGACTCCAGTTACGGAGTAAAGTCCATATCAAGACTGCTCCTTAACTGAAATACAGAGAGAATTATGAAGCGGGAAAAGAAAAGACACGGGGAAGTATACACGACTTTTGGAGAAAGTGAAAGACTCGTCTTTTTAAATGCGATAGGTCATAGTTATTGGGGAAAACATGAGAATGTAGAGAGTTCCAATGCTTGGACATGTAGAGAAAGAATCAGGTATCAAAACGGCCCAAACGGAGGAACTGTTCAGAAGAGAGGTCTCGACATGTAAACAGGACATCCAGTTTCTTAGAGGCAGATTTAGCTATTCCTGTAATGTGGGGTTTCCAAGAAAGATTGGATGTTACAGTAACACCAAATATGTTCAGTGAGCCAAAAGGTGGAATTACAAAACGTCAAAAGGAGAGGCGAGAGTTGTGAGGAGTTTTCGACTCAGGGATGGGTAGAAATTGGGTCTTAAGGCATTAACAGGATTTTGTCTACACTACTGAGTTAACCTGTCCAAGTCAGAGTTTATTGAGGAAGCTGTTTCAGGACGAGACGCAGATCTAGTGAGAGAAGGGGATGCAGAATTTAAGAATGAGGATGAATGCAGTGTTGAGTCGTCAGCGCACGAGTGCATTGGGTTATATGTGGAGGAGAGGAAATCATTGAAAAAAAGAAAAAAATATAAGTGGCAGAAGAGGATCTTGAAGGACACCGCTGTTAATGGAGGAAAAGGGTAGGCTGATCCATCAACAACCACAGAGATAGATAATCCAGAGAGGAAGCCAGATATGAAGTAGGGAAGTGAGGGAGGGAAACCAAAAGAATGGAGCTTAGAGACGAGACCCCGAAGCCACAGCCTTTCAATTGCCTTAGAAATATTAAGGGCAACTAAACATAACTCCCCCAAATCTTTCAGAGATGATGACCAGACATTAGTACGATAGGAAAGAATATCACTCATGGATCATGCCTTACGGAAGCCATACGGGTGATTAGAGAGAAGACTTATTTTAGGTTGTTTAAGAATATGCGAGTTTAGGTGGGATTCAAAGACTTTGGAAATGGTAGATGTCAAAACAATAGGACGATAGTTAGAGGGGTTAGAACGGTCACCCTTCTTAGGGATGGGATGTATCAATGCATGTTTCCAAGGATGAGGAAAAGTTTTGGTTTTCAAACAGAAACGGAACAGAAGAGCAAGCACAGGAACAAATTCAGAGGTACACTCTTTCAGTACACGGGGATGGATGCTATCAGAACCATAAGCCTTGCTTGTGTCCAAAGAAAGAAACGCTTTTCGAACAGTCCGAAAAGAGATTATGGGAAGAGGCATAGGATCAGAGGGAGGAGTTAGAGGAGAAAAGGGATCCAAGGAGTTGCTTTGTCAACGGGAGAGACAGCTATATCACAGTCAGAACGGAAAATTGAAGGAAAGGTAGACCTAACAGTAGATGACGAGGAGAGGTTATCACACCTCTTTTGAATAAAGGAAAGCTTCGCCTGACGGATAACGTGCTTGCGGTTTAGACAAAGATAAAAGCTACTAGACTCGTAATCTGCTTTTGATAGTGGCCAGTGACCATTGAGTAAACTGTGTATATCCTGATCATCGCCGGCTGGCAGAAACAGACGTCAGCCGGAATGGTCGCCAAGGCATATGATAAACATAAGGCATATGATAAACACAGATTGTCACTGTAGAGCACAGGTAGATCTCGTGAGAGAATTAGATCTTAAAACTCTTTCTCTCGCTACTCTAAACATACAAGATGCACTCTCTTACTGGATGACAGTGAACGAAAAACCACAATGTTGTCAGTGTGACTGAAGAAACTGGGAGTCAAGGATCGTTGAGTCTAGTTTATTAAGCAGTTTCTGGCTGCTGAAGTTAAACGAGCGACGCGGCGCTGGGGCAATAATTGCTGTGACACCTTGACGGAGAGGTCTAGACACGCTAGATTAATGGATCAGAAGCGGCCAAAAGAGAATCTTGAGGCCTCAGTGTGAGATCTAAAGCCAGTCTGATGCCACGACTCACCGCTTATCATATATATATATATATATATATATATATATATATATATCTGAAGAAACTGCAGAAGGTTATAGAGGAGACATCTGTCTTGAGATTCACTTGTGAGTTAGGTGTGGACAATAAGAATCCCTTTAGTTATGTAGATATCGGGAGTTATAACGTGGAATACCTAACCAGAGTTCACCGTGTCTTCCGATTTGGGCAGGTGTCTGAACGCTGTAAGCGAGTGCCCTGAGAGGCATGTACAAATTAAGTGTTATTCGAGCCTATCTTCCTTGGTGGTGCTTATAAGACCTGTTCATAATAGGAACTCTTCCACCAAGGAATCACCAGAGTCAAGCGAAGTTTAGTGAACAATGGTTCCTTTTATATAATCATTGATAAAGAGACAAGTATCTTCCTTCAAACTCGACTAGCTAATCAAAGGCAACAAGAACCTGGAACTGTTCATCAGAGTTTTACACAACAAACCAGATGTCTCCTGCCTATCGTGCTAACGAACGTATCTTGAGGGAGATGATGGAGAGGGACATCACCTACAGCAACTCTAACTAAAGATCGTCTCAGCATCATCGTTTACCACAAGACCAAGACTCGAGAACTAATGATGACTACATCATGAGAAACAACTTTACACACAACAACAACACGCTACAGTCAACTATGTTGAAGGTTGTAAACTTCAACAAAACGTGAACTACATCGGTATGAACTATTACATCAGTCAGTCGATTTTAAACCAATCCGCCTTCAAGACGTACGACCTAAATAACATAAGCAACATAAACATAACACGAGTCTCATTCGTCAGCATCTTTCTGAAAACATGATAATACTGACACAATGCCACGACCCTACAAGACTACCGATAACAGAAGCTATGTATAGAAGTGAATATATTCCCTTCATGAATCATCAATGTACAGGACAAGCCATGACTCTCTACCTCCACCGGACTTCCCAGGTGCGGAGACCTCAGGCAAATACCTCAGCCGTTGACCTAACGAGTCTGACCCCTACCCACCACACTGCCAGACAGGAACTCCAAGGGAGCACAGTCCACCAATCAACATATTATCTACGTCACTGATCTCATCTGTAACATTTCAAGATACGATTCATGCCTGTTTAATTTTTCATATTGAGTTGTATCATTTATAATCAATTTCAGTGAAGAATGGCAGCGTTCGTGTGTCCGCAACTTGTGAATTTCAAGAATAAAGTGAAAATGAATATAAGACGTTTAATTCACACTTAATCTGATGAAGCAAAACGTTTGGTAGTAAAAATTGAAAAATTTAGAGAAAGCCATTGAGAGTAAATATGATATGGTCTTTAACATACAGTTGATAAATGAAATATCCTGCCTACTTACACAATATATATATATATATATATATATATATATATATATATATATATATATATATATATATATATATATATATATATATATATATAACATTTACTTTTATTCTTGATCGCCGTTTTTCCGCGTTAGTGAGGTAGCATTAGGAACAGACGAAGAAAGGACGCATTTGCTCACATCTATTCTCTACTACAGCTCCCTATCCTCAACCAGGCCCTACTAACCTTTTCATGGTTTACCTCGGCCACTTTACTTGTCCTGGATCAGTCCACTGACAGAACCTCGACCCCTCTACACCACACCATTCCAATTCACTTTATCCCGTGCACACCTTTTGCCCTCAGTAATGTTTACGCCTCGTTCACTAAAATTGCTTTTCACTCCAGCCTTGCGTCTCCAATTTGGTCTACCCCTGTTCCTTCCACTTCTGACACACATATATCCTCTTTGCTAACTTCCTCACCCATTTTCTCCATATATCCAAACTATTTCTGTACACCCTCTTCAGCTCTCTCAACGACACTTGTTTTATCGCCTCACCACTCGCTTACCTCCTCATTCCTTACCTGATGAAACCGCTTAACAACACATTGTTTTAAACAATCTATTTCCAAAACATCTGCTCTCGTTCGCACATCTTCATCTATAGCCATTACTCGCATCCATACAACACTGTTGCAACTACAATACCTTCAAACACTCCTATTTCTGCCCCTCTTTCCTCAGATTCTTCAGTGCTCCCAGAAATTTTGCCCTTCCTATGACCCACTTTTACTTCCATGATTCCACTCAATGCCATGTCCACTCCAAGACGGCTAAAACACCTCACTTCCTCCAAATTTTCTCCCTTCACACTCACACCCCAACTAACATAACTCAGCCTTGTTAACCTAGTAACCTTTCTTTTATTCATATCTATTCTCAACTCCCTTCTTTAACACATTTTTTTCAAACTCATCAACCAACTTCTGCAGATTCTCACTCGAACCTGCCATCAGCAAACAACAACTGACAATTCTCAAGTCCCTTCATACCCTACAGACTGCATACTCGCCCATCTCTCTAAGACTCTCGCATATACCTCCCCCCAGACCCCATTCATAAACAAGGTAAACTTCCATAGAGACTTCACACATCCCTGCTGTAGACCAAACTTCACATGAAACCACTCACTCTCTTCTCTTCCCATTCGTACACATGCCTTACTCCCTTAATAAAAACTTTTTATTGCTTCTACAAGCTATTCTCCCACACCATATATTCTTAAGACCTTCCACAAAGCATCTTATTCAACCCTATCGGATGCTTTCTCCAGATCCACAAATGCTACAGACAAATCCTTCCTCTTCTCTGAGTATCTCTCACAAACATTCTTTAAAGCAAACATCTGATTGACACATCCTTTACCCCTTCTGAAAGCACTCTGTTCCTTTGATGCTCTGTACGTGCCTTCACCCTCTCAATCACTACTTTCCCATACAGCTTACCAAGTGCACTCAACAGGCTTATACCTCTGAAGATTGAACAGTTACCTTTATCCCCCTTGTTTTTATGCAACGGCATTAAACATGCATTCCGCTAATCCTTAGACACCTCACCAAGATGTATTCACTGAAAATCTTAACTAACCAATCAATAATGCAATGATCCCCTTTCTTGAGAAATTCAACTGCCGTACCATCCATTCCAGCCGCCATACTACTTTTTCTCGTACGAAAGGTTTTCACCACCTCTTCTCTCATCACCAAACCACACTCCACGACTCTCTTTCACTTTGCTTACCGTCTCCCCAACCCACATTTTCTACATTAGCCACCGTAACTTCAAACACATTCAATAGTTCTTCAAAATACTCACTCCATCTCCTCCTCACTCCATTACTACCTGTTACCACTTCCTCGTTTGCCCCTTCACAGATATTCTCATTTGTTCTGCATTACGCATACTTTTTACCTCCTTCCAAAACATCTTATTCTCCCTAAATTTTACTGACTCGCGCACCGCAACTTTCATTTGCCCTCTTTGCAACCCCTTCATCTTCTCCATGACGTCCTGTCGCTCTCTCTTATATCTTTCCCAATCATTTGCATTTCTTCCCTTGCCGTGTGTATGGGTGTCCTTGTGAGTGTGTATGTGACTACTAACTGTGTGATACAGGGACAGAGGTGTGCGCTTATGGTGCCCCACATCTCTTACGCTTGTATGTTCACCATGTCTTTGCACTTGGGTTTACAACCTCCTCCACCTCCCAGTCTAAACCAGGTACCTGTTCATCGACTTTTTGTGTGTATGTGCGTGTGTGTGTGTGCACACGTTTGCAAATATACACATGTTTTACCTATTTGTGATGACCTATTCGCGCCGTACGAGGAGGGAGTTTTACACTAATCTTACACTTTATATAAGTCAGCCTTTGAACTTTTTCTCCTACCATTCATTTTCTTAAACTTTCGTAAGCCGTCGGCATTCGCAGTTTCACTGCTGAATTTATTCCATACATCCACTGTTCCTGTACTATAAACGTACCCTTTACTTCTTTTATAACAAGTTTCTTGCTTAATTTCGTCTGCTTGTTCAATCTTTGTTTCTTGCTTTGATATCACAGCACCAGTTGAAAAACTTAAGGTTATGATCATCTCTGACTCCTCTTTCATCCATAACAAAAATCTATTGGATCTCGCTCGCCTCTCACTTCTCTTAATTCAAGCGCTATCCTTCTTGTCATCCACTGGACCTTCTATATCTTTTTTTTTTTTTTTTAGTAGTGACCGCCATGGCATGGGCAAACTAATCCCAGTCATGGTCATCTCAGACGAAAGTTACACATGGCAAGAAAAAAAATACATCAATCATAGCTCCGTTGTTTTTAGGTGCGGTGTCCTTATATAAAGACATAGTAGTTTTGGCCTAATGTTCGATGTGAACAATGTTGTATATTTCCATAGCCATGTAGGTAAATGCGATTTTACTATTAGCCAGCAGACAGTTTTTCTTATCTATAACCATCTGTCGTGAGGTTTGGTAAAATGTCCAATTTCGGTCCCCTCTCACATACAGAACACTGCTGCTTATTTCGTGCCAAATAATATTCAAAACGATGGCTTCTTCCGTCTTTGTCCCATTCTCACTACTTTACATTCACTCGGCCTGAATTTCATCAACCATCAGACCAACTGCAAGTCGATGCAATCTTCTTCACTCTTTGTTTCCCTCGTGACATATGTGAGATCTGCAAATGTATTCAGGTAGAAGTTCTATCCATCTAGATAATCGTCTATATAGATCCAGAACAACTGTCCCACAACGGAGCCTTGCAGCACGCCACTCGTGGCTCGTACCAATTCCGAGAAGGATTCTCTGAAGTGCGTCATTTCTTGACTTCCACTTATGTAGTTTTCCTTCTACGATATCAACATTTTACTACTACTGCTTGGAGATCCAGATTCTTTACTAGTTGCATATGTATCACAGTGTAGAATACTTTTTGGCAATCCAAATACACACAATCTACCATACCTGCTTTGTCTAGAATGGAGCTCACTGCTTCACAGAAGTATGACTCCCCTCTCCCTAAATCCATTCTCTCTCGCTTATGTAGTTACCCCTTTACAGATAGTTGTCCATTTGCTTTTTGATAATCTTTACCAATGCTTTATGACTACACTCCTCGGGGACACAGGTCTATAATTCAACTGAACCTCACGATCTCTTATCTTAAGAATAGGCAAGGTTTGCCCCTATTCCACACCTTTGACACTTGATACCTCAGCGACATGATGAAAAAGATTTCGGACAGCCTTTCCAATGTATGTCCACTCTTCTTAAGCACATATGGAGAAATTCATTAAGACAGCGATCCTTATATGGGTCGAGAGTCTTTAGGAATCCGTTTCTGTTATGCAACGTAAGAGATGGATGAATCGTATGTCTCTTACCGAAAGATGGAGGCTCAAGTGTGGGCAAGGCTGAAAGGAAAGACAACGTCCTGTGCCAAGGGAGTGATGCTTGGCAACCACTTTGATTATGGTGTAACGCGCAGCTGTTACTAACCTCCTCGCTACCCAGGTGGGTAGTATTAGTAACATTCCCTCCTGGTTGGTGTCTGTCTACTACCTACCGCTGGAGAGAGAGAGAGAGAGAGAGAGAGAGAGAGAGAGAGAGAGAGAGAGAGAGAGAGAGAGAGAGAGAGAGAGAGAATGACAACAACCGGTTAGTGTACGAAGTAACAGCATAGTTCTCTTAAGAGTATGCAAATTAGGGCACGTTATGCTAATGAGCCTCAGCGCTGTTTCTCTCAAAACGGTGCGCCTTAACTAGCTATGTTGTCGCAGATACTTAGACTGTGGCAGCGACCAGAGGTGATAATTGGAAGTGTCGTCAGCTCTTGCTGCCCCAGCACCTTCGGATGCCTCATTAGCCTCCACCTGGCAATGAGTCTTAGGTCATAGAGTTCCACTGGAAAAAAAAAAATCAGGAAGAACCATTTTCTTCCATCCACTGGGTAGAAAGAAATCGTTTTTACCCACTTGAGAGTATGAAGGCATCATTACCAAAGTACTTGGTGTAGTGAGCAGCTGACTGAACTGTTTACTAATGAGAAATCACATACTCCAAGATTCGTGAATCAGGCAATTTTTTTTTCCTGGTTTCGACCCTGACGCTAGTTGTTTTTTTACGATTGTGACAATACATTCCAGATTATCCAACACTAAGCAATGACAGGCGCTAAAATATGGCTCAATGAAATGCTAAAGAGTAACCATGTAGACTGATAAATCCCAACGATCATGTTGCAGTAACAGCGAATAATCAATTACAATTCTGTGCCTTCAAGTCTTTATAGCATCTTTAAGATGCATGAGGTCCTGCTCTGTTTGAGTGACTTACAGCACCTGGTTCGCTAAGTTCGAGCTCTCTCTTAAGTTCTTTGTTTTCTAGAGTGTAACGATTATGATGACGGTTTCTTTGTTTTCTAGAGTATAACGATTACGATGACGGGTTCTTTGTTTTCTAGAGTATAACGATTATAATGACGGTTTCTTTGTTTTCTGGAGTATAACGATTATGATGACGGTTTCTTTGTTTTTTAGAATATAACGATTATGATGATTTCTTTGTTTTCTAGAGTATAACGATTATGATGACGGTTTCTTTGTTTTCTAGAGTATAACGATTATGATGACGGTTTCTTTGTTTTCTAGAGTATAACGATTATGATGACGGTTTCTTTGTTTTCTAGAGTATAACGATTATGATGACGGTTTCTCTTTCACTCTGGATACCCTCTTCGTAGCGTTCTTTGATCACATAACTGTCTCTCCTCAGCGTTATTTACAGAGTGATGGTGACGTCCTCGCTAACCTAAATTGGTATAAAGGGGTTTAGGAGCCACTGACTCTATTCGGGGGTCTTTTGTTTTTTGTCATACTAGTTCGGTGTACCTGAAGCCAATCGTTTTGCAGGAGTCATTTCATCAATGTTTATGTTATTTATGTGAGCACTGAGAACACACCTTGCCAGATGCCCCGTCTGACAAATCTTTGATCTGAGAATACAGAATCTAGTTTTCTGACAATGAAGCATCCCAGCTTTCTTCTATAATGCTTTTATCATAAAGGTGATGTTTAATCCAGAGTTTCTCAATAAAGAGTTTTTGATTTAAAGTTATCAAGTAGGTTGGTTGTGTTGCGTCTGGATTACGTGGAGGCACGTCTTCTAGAATTCTTGCTAGTACCAGGGAAAAGGTGTTTTAACTAAATCTGATTAGTTACGGTCTCTTGATTTTTATGGTCACTCCATGAGTTGACGCTTGCTGAGGGTGACATGGTAGGCTAGGTCCCAAAGAGTATCGTCTCTCTCTCTCTCTCTCTCTCTCTCTCTCTCTCTCTCTCTCTCTCTCTCTCTCTCTCTCATAAAACAAGCAAGAATTACGGCACATATTGTCATTATCCTTGTTTCTCAGGTAAAGGCATGTATCAGAGAGGTCGTTGAACCAGGTGTTAACAGTTTAACTACGAGATTCAGTGAGGACTGACACCACAACAATGCTCCCACGTCCCATGTTAAACGTGAGTACAACAAGAGAGTCTGGGATACCCAAAAGTTTGACTGGTGCCAGTCATGATACACTGACCTTGAAATTGCTTCTTCCTGAAATTCTGTGTTAAATTCTTTTCGCTGCACAAATTGAAACTAGATGTTATCATCTATCCATTCGTGAAGATTTAATTTTTCCTCATCCTCTGACTACATGTAGATCATAATCTCATGATAGACCACATTTACGGCGTTGTAAGATGAATTCCTCAACGAGTTTCTACAAGGACAGTGAGAGATAACCAGAGCCCCCCCTAGCCAAGCACTATCTCTCAACACCCAGCCACTTTTCGCCCCCCCCCCCACTCTCCCTCCTATCTTAGAATCAACTAAATCAGTTATAATGAGATCCATCAAATCATTCTGTCCAGCCAGTCACTCGCTCGTATAAAGTTTATTGATTACTGAAGCCTGGTTAATTAACTAGGAGTAGCGTGGTGTGCATTCGGAGTGTTGTTATACAGTCACAATCTAATCTCCACAGGAGAGATACATCCCTAATATTCGTCTGGGTTCTTAGATGATTCTCCCCGTGATTCGTACTCCCAATAGCCTCCACGATACTCGGATAATTGATTTCAAGGCTATTGGCCGTAGGAAGAGAGACGAAAACAATTATAAGCAACACAGTCATTTGTATGCGTTTATTGACTGGGTGAAGTAAACCTTGCCTTCAGCATGAGAAGAATGACTGTAAAAACTAAACGTATTCACAAAGCTGAGTCCACCAAGGGCTACCAGCTAAGCTCCCTTACTCAGATCGTATATTTTGGCCTACACTTTGACCCTCTGGGGATGAATCGTTAACTCCTGAGCTCCGAAACATTCTCCTTAATCACCACTTATAGTTTACTTATTAATTACCTAAATTCCGCTTTGATTGTGGCCAGTCTGCAATCTGGAACCCTGCATGGACGAATTGATAGTGTAGTCTGTTTTCACACTAAAAAGGGTCGCAAGCTGGCTAGAAACATGCAGCTATTGAGTTTACCTCCTGGTCTTGTCATCAAGACGGTCCCTTACAGGTGACAGCTACATGAAAAGTCTTAGGTCGACTCCCACCCGATCAGGGTTTCGGGGTCTCGAAGTGCTTCGCGCTTACGTCAAATATGTTGACATCTGTTTTAGTGAAATGCTCAATGAGATGAAATTGCCGTTTGCCTAACGAAATGAACCATGAAAGCTCAATGAGAGTTTATCTTGACATTTATGGAAAAAATAAGTGCATCTCTCACGACGAAATATCTTTTTTAAGTCAATACGTGAAATGTATAGCTTCAACACGATCGATAAAAAAGAACATAACTATTCACGTATATTGTCGATGAATATCATCAAAAATCAAAGCATCACTAAAGATATGAAGATGCATAATGAGGAAACAACTCCAACCACTAGCGTTCTGGGTCTCGAGGTCTCGTTCACGGATCCACAATTAGCGTAACTTATGATTTTTTGGCCTTCTTTTGCTGCCTCTTGCGACGAATGCTTGTGATCTTCATGGCATCAACAGCTGAGTGTTTACACATTCTGAATGTCTGCACACCATAAGGAGTCTCTGGGATCACTGAAATTGAACTTAAATTCCCAGATATATAAGCAATTCTCACAACGTAACACTGAGGTTAACACTACCGAAAAATAGATTGAAAACAGCTGTAAAGTACATCCACATTGGTTACATCCATGGGACACCAGTGCTCCAGGTGAACTAGATCAAAGCTGGATGAAAGAGGATGTATTTAAAAAGTATAGCTATTCCAAATTACCAGTATTTTGGAAGAGTTGTCAAAAGTAACTACTAGCGACATCTTATCGGTAATCAGTAACTTGTAAAGGAAAACCTAACTCGTAAGTGACACATCACAGATGACATGCTTCATGAGTAACTGTCTTACACTGGGCCAAAAGGTTTTCTTACTCTTACACTGGGCCAAAAAGCTTTATTTGATATTGATCACTGTTTGCCGTAATATGTATAAGAATTCCAACAGTTGTAACCATAAATTCTTTCACTTTCGCTATTTTCAGAAATCAGTGATACTCTAGATTATTTGTATAATGCTGTTAACTACGCAGAGAGAGTAGCTATCATATTCACGTGAACCCATGACGACATCTTTGTCGAAACTATCAAAACAAAATTCCAACAAAGCAGACGACAAGCACACATTAACCTACTGTTGGACGCTATATGACCGTTAAAGTAACAACCAAAATGCACCACAAATCGCTCTCACGTTAAGCTGGCACCACATCAATCAGTGAAAACATTATATCCTAGTTATATTTTCCTTGATTGGAAAGATATGCCAGCCGTATGATTTAGTTTCCTGCCACCAGCTAGACGCAAATGACACAAATGAAGGCCAATGATACACAGTAAAATCAGAACCAAAATTACAACATTTCGTATGCATGTTAACGTACAAAAACCCTGACGTATTCAAAAGGTCATCAATGACTAAACCAGTTATTGACTTCAGGATCGTACATGATCCATCCCATAATAGGGTATGGTCTAACTAGTCTTAAAAATCAGGAAGAGCTGAGAGATTCTTAGAATGTTTTACTTCACAGTAAAAGAACCATACTGCATGAGTCTTATGTATCCACTTTGTAGATAATATTGCAGTAACTGGGCCAGTATGAATTATGACCGAGACGTATGTGACAGCTTGTAGTCCACGACCATGAAAAAGATATTAAGGATATTCATTTCTTTTGGTTCACCAAGTTTTTGAGATGAAAGGCAAATTTGCAAGTCAGATGAACCTTAAATTGCTATTAGACTAACAAAATAATAAACGAAGTGAGGTGAATGTCACGGCTAGTTTGGTGCAATACATATATATATATATATATATATATATATATATATATATATATATATATATATATATATATATTGTGAATGGCGTGAAATATCCAAAAACTGTTTTTTAATCGCCCAAGGGCCGTCTGAAATGAAAACTGGTATGCATTTGAAATTTGCATTTCAAAATTAGAGGTTCACTGTGTTGATGAATCACTGAGAGGCAAGTCATGGCATACACAGTACATTATCCAGACACTAGTATTTCTTTTTCCTAGCATAATGCTGCGTTCTTCTGCAGGATGTGTAACTGCGTGGACACTGGTGGGGCTGGACATCTGCCAAAAAAATCCTTATGAGACATTTCAAAATTCAGGATCTCGAGTACTGTAACAAGCTTCACTTATGACCCAGATGCCGCTTAAAACCAGCAGAGGACTTGGCCCAGATGTTCGAGATGATTCCCATCTCCTCCCTTCCCTTCTTACTTTTTTCTGCCGAGTCCATCCAGAATATCAACCGCAGAATTATCAACATTTATCGACCATGGAGAATTTGGTAAAGTACTGATTAACTTCGCAATTCCATTTGTGGAGCATTATCTAGAACTATAGAATTATACCAAGTACCAATTTCACACATCATTAAATCAGTGAATCAGTCGCAGTCGAATACACCGTCTCCGCTTAATAAAGTCTTAACCTATACGACGAAGATCTGCAGAACTCCTATGCCTAGAAGCCTTTCAGGTTCTTGAATGGCTAAAAAATGCATCAGGACGTACATCTTTAGGATCAAATTCCTTAAATGAGTCGATATCAATATTTACGGGTAAATGTACGAAAAATTGGGCATATTTGTTGCAATAGGTAATACGAGCCTGACATGATGATGAACATTCAGTCCTCTAGATCGTCACCAGGATGCTCATCCAGTCTTTCTGGCCGTCAACCATATAGTCCCACAATTCCCCCGTCCTTCATCTACGTGTTATGCCAGCTCATGCAGACAGTCACCCCACACAGTACCTATAAGGAATACATCTCACGAGTCCTTCCGACCACCAGCCACACAATTTCAGGGTCTTTAAGATCATCACTTACACATAATTCCCCCAACCCTTCGTGTTGTCACCCTTAGTCCTCCACACCCTCACTCATTCTCCCAAGTCCTCCATCCACATACCTCCAAACATCTCCAGCCATCAACATAACATCCATGTTCACGAAAACCTTTTTTAACATGATCACCTTCTACACAAGGATCCCCAGCCAACCCTCACTGCTATCCACGACCCTCCACAAAATACTTCTCCATTTCTCCCAGTCCTTACTAACATATTCCTTAACTTCTCCCGACTCGTAGCAACATACTCCAACACTCTCACTTCCTTCGCGGTCCCTGTTTCCATATATCATATATGTATAAGATATACGCTTCACCGCACGGCCAAACTTGGCAGAACTCGTTCGGCTTACCTAATTGCTTGTGTACACCATCCATGACAGAAGCAGTTTTAACAGGTCGTGTAAAATATTCTAACGCACCTCGTGCCTTGCCATTGAGTCGCTCCCTCAGGCAAAGTAGAGTTGGAACATTATCTTAGGGACGAATGGAGCACACTGGACGACGCGGGGTTTCTGCTTTTGCTGATACAGTTAAAAGCAAAGCTACACTTGACGAAGCCTATGGCAGAAAGATGTCATGCATAGAATGTTGACAGGATTAGCCAAAGAAGCGCGAATAAAATCATGATGAAAAGATTTGTGAAGTAAACAGATTGCACGATGGAAATGTTTCATCGTGCAGCGTTGAGTCCACTGATGTCTATTTTGTTGGTTAGAGTAAGAACGAATACATTCCACCCTAATGCCACTTAATGACCAGTGGAAGTAATAATACTGTTAGTAGTAATGTTTGTTAGACTAAATCAAGTGATAAATTAGTTACTCCTTATGGAAATAGATTTATCATACGTATACATACCTTTGAAAAAGGCCACTATGCCAATAACTGCTAATGCACAGCTTTCTCATATAATTAGATCTGTAAAAGATGAAAGAATACGAATCAAGAAAAGATAAAAAATAACGCTATATGAAAGTGGGTGAAAACTGACTGACACTCAAAGAGGACATACGTGTTCCCTTATTTCTAGCTTTGAAGAGTTTTAATCAGCTTTCTCGTGAGCATTTTATGAGCACCTTATCTCATAAATCGTCTCAGCTTGTGATTTATGTGAACATAAAAGTTTCTAGTTAACAAACCAGGTACTGCAGCCATGTAACAACTCAGGTAAAGCATGGTCATAGTAACAGTTCAGGCAAGGTGTGGCCATAGTAACAGCACACATAAATTGTGGCCATAGTAACAGTTCATATAAAGTGAGGCCATGTTAACAGGTCAGGGGAAATGTGGTCAGAGCACAAGCTCACGTGAACTGTGGCGATTGTAACAATCCAGGGTAAAGCTTGTTCGTAGTGGTAACACTTTAAGTAATATGTGTTCATAGTAACGTTTCAGGTTGAAAGACGAGAAAATAGAAACAGGAAGGGTCTTAGTGAAGTGTGGCTACAGTCAACTTCATCCGTTGCCACAACGTACGCACTGCTAAACTATACATTCCAGCACAGTTCTTAGTAGCTATCCACTCTGCCGTCATTATAGTAACGACCTCGACAGATCAATCATCCGTAAAACTAATACTATACTTGCTGTCAAGGTTCAGTATAACTACATATAATTCTTAAATGGGAGAAAATGAATAAAAAGGGATATTGTGATACAGCCGTCTTTATAAATGGTTTTATTACAACATGCGACTGACAAGCGGAGGAAACCTACTATGACGAATGAACGCCTTCTTGTATGGAGTACCTAACATTGCTGACTCCCCAACATTCTCTGCTGAAACCTTTTAGGGTCGATTAGCTGGTAGCGCACTGCTGTGTGCATCACATTTGATAATATGATACATTGACAGATCTTTAGAACAATTACTGATAGATTTTAGTTTCCATCGTCCATTACTTGATAGGTTCTGTGGTTGCTCTAACTGTGCTATCCCTGCAATGTCTCATACCAAACAGGACGGGGTGCACAGTGAGGAAGTTTAAGAGTTTATTGAAAAATAGCTAAAAAAGGGACTCTTCTTCAGTCATTCCATTAACTTCAGCAGCAGTGCGAACACTTCCTTAGCTCTCACCCTAACACTAAGCCGGGGCTTCAACCCACAGATATTCCAAAAATATTTTTCCTCCTTTCCCCTATGCTTATTTTCACCAAGACTGAAACATCCAGGTTCCTTTCCTCAAACAGACAACTCATCTCTCTATTTTGATATGGCTATACCTACGAACACTCAGACACTCCACCTTAAGCCTTTAAGGAAGTTAAGCATTCCACGTTTGGATCCATGTGTTCCAACTTTTAAAAACTGAAATACAACACTTATGTTGCCCCGTCTCTTAACCTTGCTTATATACCATGTCTTATATTTGTACACACACACACACACACACACACACACACACACACTCATTTATCGACCAGCCCCGAGGAGAGGATAGACAACTATGTTGGGTGTGGGCTGACTGCCGCTGGGGCGATTCGAATCTGAGTTGTTCCGTGCATGAGTTACTGATACATGTGCCTGCCTGTCACAAAAATATACGTCCATGCATTTAGGCATATGAATATTCAGCATCATTCATAATACCGCTATTCAAAACACGTTGACAATACATCTGATATTGTATGTGACAAACAAAAAATCGAAAAAAATCATCGAAATACCAACATCGCATCTTTATGACCATTATCTATTTTCCAGACTCTGTAATATTCCGTAGGAGGGCGTGTGACCGTCGTACAGATGATCCAGGTAGTCATTACCCTGCCGGAGGTTAGATCGACTCAGGACGACTGTCTGGGATGCTCAGGGCCACAGACATTCCCAACAAGAACACCACAAGAGAGGCGGCTCTAATGATGAGCAAGGGTACCATGAACCGGTCCCTCCTACTCTTTTTTATTGAGCCAATTAAGGCAAAACTCCCATCAAGGGGAAAGCATTCGCAGGTGGAGAGACCCAGGTAAGGCTAGGCTAAGGTATGAGAGAGCAATTTATTCTTATCTTATTTCATAATACTCTGTAGTCGTAAACTTAAGTGTGGAGTAGCCTTCGATTAGTTGAGAGTATCATTCTGTTTTTTAAAAGAATCGCGTGCGATTTACCTCAATTCAAGTGGATACTCACTGAAACAAGTACACAGCTGTGATCAGATGTAACCTCTGGAATGCACCTATGAATACGTCCGCAGTAGGGTCATTGCTATTCCCCTTCGCATACATATAAACTTAACAGGGCCGATGGCCATTCCTGACCGCGATGCACCTGTGGTGGCATGACCTGTGACCTCTCCTCTCTGCTCTACGACTGCGCTTCCAACGCGGCGGAGAAGGATTCCCCGACCACAGGTTTATCGGCCAACACTTTCATAAACTCAGCACCCCTTCCCTACACGGCAATGTAAATGACCTCATCCCATACCTACCTAGCAGCGAACAGGAGCAATCTGCATCTCCGCTAAGAAGTGTACAAAGCCACGCACCTTCTGTGTCGGACAATGTTTGCGATACAACTCCTCCTTGCCATACAACAGGCAGGGTTATCCCCACTACGAATGTAAAACAGCCATGCTCCCTCCCCGGTTAGCAGTGTATGGGCATAAACTCGCTTCATACTTGAGAGTGTACAAAATGACACCCAGTCTCTGCCTGGCAATGTACGGGGACAATCCTCCTCTCTTATTTCCCGAGTATAAACAGGATCATCTCGTCTAACAGCGTATAGATCCATGTACCCTTACTGCCTGAGAGAATACATACCAGACAACGTACGAGGCTATCCCTGTGAGGATATAGAGCTATGCCCTACCCCTGCTACCTCTGTAGTAAATATCAGTGGAGAGAAATTAATCCCCATGCCTCTGTGTTTACAACTGTCGCGGTAATAGGAGGTCGTGGTGAACAAAGATATCAATGTAAGAGTTGTTGAGCAAATCCGGCTGAGAAACACTGATCTAGAGCCTTTCTCAGCAGATCACACACACTAGAAGAGTTGTGATTGGATTACTTATTTCACGGCTCCCGACAAGGTGAATTACCAGTGAAGAGCCAGTGTGTTAACATTAGCGGTGGGAATAATGTCCAGTTGTTGGTCGCCTTAGCTTCAGTGTTGTCTTCCACGAATGAGGTTCCTTGGATTTACGCTACCGTGAGGGATTCTCAAGTGAGGCTAGGAGCGAATAGAAAGGAAGGATTAGGAGAGTTGAGAGATCTGAAGGCAAGTGTTAGAGGCTTTGAATGCATAATGGTATGAAAATGATGACCAGGACTTAAAGGGAACGTATGGAAGGTAAATGATAGCATATTATCCAAAATGTTTTATCAGAAGAAGCAAATACCAGACGGGAGGAGAAAGACTGGAATAGCAGGACTCGGTCAGCAAGAGACTACATGAGATCTGCTTTTGAGAAGCGTGGAAAGGTATTAGACCTAGATGATGTGGGACGAACCAAACTGAATTACAGGAGATAATGAAAAAGAATATTAGAGAAATTATGCACTGGTCTTACAAAATAAGTTCAATCGAGTTCTGAGTAGATTATAAACACAACTGAATATATAATGGTAATGCACTGTTCTTACACAGTAAGTTCAATCGAGTATTTCCCGAGTAGAAGATAAACACAACTAGATATGTAATGGAATTCAAAATCTCGTTAAGATAAACACCAAACACTTCAATCGTTTGACCAACGAGTGTATGGAACACTTCGGTGCCTCATGCAACTTTTGGCTTAAACACTTTTTTGGTGACATGAAGATCAGTTTGTTATAAAAGAATAGGTTCATCACATTTGGCTACTTCGTTTTCAATAAGGAGGAATAGAGCAAAAAAGCGAGGATTTTTCCTGGAAGTATGAGCTCCTAACGTCACCTAGATAAGGCATTAAGGGCAAGCACCTATGAAAAATAATGTATATCTATCTATCTATATATATATATATATATATATATATATATATATATTTTTTTTTTTTTTTCTTTTAAACTATTCGCCATTTCCCGCGTTAGCGAGGTAGCGTTAAGAACAGAGGACTATGCCTTTTTTGGAATATCCTCACCCGGCCCCCCTCTGCTCGTTCTTTTAGAAAATTGAAAAAAAAAAAAAAAACGAGAGGGGAGGATTTCCAGCCCCCCGCTCCCTCCCCTTTTAGTCGCCTCCACGACACGCAGGGAATACGTGGGAAGTATTCTTAATCCCCTGTCCCCAGGGATAATATATATATATATATATATATATATATATATATATATATATATATATATATATATATTCTCTCGTCTGTTTCTTTGCGCTACCACGCTAACGCGGGAGACAGCGACAAAGTATAATACATAGATAAATAAACAAAAAAATAAAAATTATATATATATATACATATATATATATATATATATATATATATATATATATATATATATATATATATATATATGTATATATATATATATATGAAATCCCTATTCGTTTTTCATTTGCCACTTCTCTCAAAAACAAAAAAAGAAAAAAATCTCTCCTCAGTTAAATGCAAAACCAACACGTTTTATATGTTGCCGTGTAAGCAATACCCTTTGAGACTCTGGTTCCACTGGTGTTTCATTATCATCTTGTCATCTGACTGTTCCCCTGACCAGGGAGGCGAGGCCTGCTTTGTTCTTGCTCAATCTGGCAAGATAAAAATAATTCGAGCCAAAGCTGAATTTCAAGAGCCTGTTGTTCTGACCTTCCCGTGTATGCAATGTTTTGTTTTCACTGGGTAAGGGAACAATATGACTGCGTGGGAAGACCAGCCCAGATCTAGAACTCAAGGTGAAAAAAAAAGAAGAAATCTTATTCTGCTTTTGAAGCGCTTGCCTTATAATAACTCTTGATGATCAAGAAACATATTGCGAGAGAAAATTAAGAGAGTTAACTAAGCAGAAGAACTCGTAAGGGACGACACGAGATTTTCTTTTGTTTTTCGTGACGGATGTGTTGGAAGATATAATGATTTTCACGTTACTTATAAGCCTTGAAAACACCATAACCAGATCATCATACTATGTGATAACGTTGTGATAACCTTATAGTTTCGTCTTGCACTCGAAGGATCTTCCTCCAGCCCTCGTGTGAGTATGTGATTATGCACTTTTGTTGGACGTCGAGAGACTCCGAGGCCGAAAGGTCAATGAAATGCTGTCGTCCTACTGGCACTGTACTCCAGCTAGGTGCTGTCTCGCTCCCAGTGGAAAGCAAGTTGACCTGTGACTTGATCTTTGACCGATGCCAAGTCTCATCCTTCCAAGATTCTTCTTTGGACGTCACTGGAGAAGTTTTATGCAGGCAAGAGTCACAAGTTCTAGGTTTAAGAAAGCTACGAAACATATTATAACTGTACAACGATTGGCCTTCTTGGCACCGACGGCAATTGTCTTGATTTGACAGCATCATCGTTCTAATCATACACCTGCAACAGCACTAAGATAATCTTCAGTGCAAATACAAATATCATTAATGATGATATGAAATTTTGTCTAACATTCCAACTGCTCTTCAGAAAGAAAAACTTGCAAATTCATTGTCTAATAGTGTCCAAGAGTTTGTGCATTTTCAAAAAGAAAATATGTACTTTCTGATATTTTCCTTTTGATAAAAAGACTGCATTTTCGAGGTATACATATTTCCAATAGATTTATGATATGGATTTATTCATATCTTGGTTAACCAGTCAGGTATTAATGCAAATTTTGACTACGCTCCGTTTAATCATGTTTGAATCGTCAAAGTTACACTACAGAGAGATAAAACCGCCTCCTTTTAAAACCCACATCTTAGGTATTGGGGTTCGAATGAATCGACACCTTGGCTAAACAATTTAAATCGCATTCGTAGTAATCAGTTTACTCAATATTTCGACAAACCCCAACCTTCAAATAGTGAACATGAAAACTTTGTAAACCAACCACTATGTCATCCAGCTTCGTATAATTCTATTTTTTCACTAACGATATTTGAAAAGAAAAAGACCATTATCTCACCTTTCACTTTTCCTTTCACTTTTTATTTTGCAAGAACCAAATCTACAAACACTAAAGAAACTTAAAATAATCCCAGTCTTATCTATAATTTTTAATCTGTATTTCTCGTTCATATTCAACTCTCATTGTACATTTACAGCCGACAAGGCCTGGACTCATTAATGCTGTCTTCTCAAAATGTTTTTCTCTGAATTCTAGCTTCTCATTTACGATGACACCTAAGTCTATTACACATGTCTTACATCCCATCACTTTATTATGCCTTCATATGGTGGGGGGCATAATTTGGCCCGTACTATACTGGCCACAATCATGAATAAAAAGGCTAATCACAGATCCATTACTTCACGTTAACATGACAGAGAAAATTATCTACTTAGTGAAAAAAAGAGAGAAAGTGGAGGAAGGGGAAGGGGATGAGGAGGGATGGAGACGACTAAAAAAACGGAACAGATTGTGTCCGATAAGACGGGTGGGTTCACCCGCCTGGTCCTATCTGCCACACTCAGCCGGAGGCGTTGAGGTAGTGGGAACCTTGACGAAGCGTGACAAAATGTTTGATTAGCTTGATGCTAAAGGGTCGTTCTGTTTCCTGAGCATAAAGGGATTTTCAACCTATTGCTAATCACCGGCTGGAATGGCAGAGAGCGAGCCAAGGTGCTGAAAGAATAGCTTTATCTTGTGGGATCTGTGAGGGTTATGCATATGTGGAGCTCCCAGTTCCCAGTTTTTAGACTGATGATTTTATAATTACCGACGCCAAACAATGCAATTACTTGTTGTTGTATCGCGAATTAGAAGTGGATTAATGGAATGATTTCTCCCTGTTTACCATTATATTTCACTTACACAAGATAGTCTCTCTCTCTCTCTCTCTCTCTCTACACACACACACACATATATATATATATATATATATATATATATATATATATATATATATATATATATATATATATATATATATATACACATCTATATATATATACACACACACACACGAACAGAAAACTAAGCACCACCACCTACATATGTCTACTTCACTTCCAGTTGCAGGACCCGACCAGTCCATTACTCCACCACAACACGTCCCACTCATCAGCTTCATATTAGGTTCCCCAAGAATCAACCATCCATGATGGATTGCTAATCAGCCGACCCCCTGACAGGCGCGACATCTGTTGGGGGCCATGTATGGGTGTCGGCCAACAGGTAAAAGTTACGGTAGTATAGATCCTATTAATGATATCTAGGCCTTTACGACGAACGTGGATGGGGCGACGCTATGGCCACACATTACCACACGCCCCCACTATCATCATCCAGCAGCTATTACTCCTGTTGTGTACAGATATATCTCAAGGTATTAGGAACATTATTAACGATATACATTGTGGGTTTCTACATTGTCGACGTACCTCCTGTGAGATGAATCGTTCGAACTGTACTTATTTCACCTCGTAAGCAGAATGCATTAGACGCATCACCCGAGTTGAAATTACGGGGCAGATATCTTAAAAGAACGTTGACAGTACTATAGACTATGTACCAGCTGCTGTGTTTTATGTCAACTCGGAATACGCAGGTGGAACCTCATATACTATTGCATTTACTCTTTCCTTTGATACTAAATCTTAGATGGCAAATATATCTAAAAATCTATTTCTCTTTATATAATCATAAATGATCATATACTTTATTTCAAAACAGGAACATTTCTAGGATTAGCTCTTCTTTTAGCATGTATCTGGAATATATTTCTTTTTTTGGAATAGATTGTAATACATACATTCCTGGAGTAACAGTGTTCTCTATCACTGAAAACGATTAAGCATGCAGCAAAAATTGTGGTTATTTAACATAAGCCATTCCTCTCCAACACATACGTAAGTGCCAGTATATTTGTGTGGTAGTATACGTGAATTTTCCTTTTTCCTTCTTTCTTTCATGCTTTCAATCATTCATTCTCTTTCTTTTTTCTTGCTTTTTTTCTTTTTTATCTTTTTTCTTTCTTTTTTTTCTTTCCCTCTCTTTAGTTTCATATGGCGAAGCGTCAGACAGGTTGAGATTGCCGAGTGGTGTGCCACAGGGCAGGTTTTTGGCCCCATTTTTGTCATAATACTCATTCAGGATCTAGAATTGTGTCTCGCATCTAAATCTACTGGATCTCGTATCTAAATCGACCGATGGTTAACTACAAGGCAAAGTTACAAATGGGCATAACTGTAATCATTCAAGGAAGTCCTAATAAATCAGCAAAGTGGTTAGAAAATGGCAAATTAAATTCATTGTAGACAAAAGTAAGCATTTGCACTTTTTTACCATATTTCAGCATCTTCCAATTTTTTTGTTGAAAATCTCAGTTCATGTAAGTTTAGTGAAATTGCTTTTCTTGTGAAATCCTTAAAAAAAATGTGTTATTAGGTTCTCATCATTCTTTTCCTGTTTTGCAGTTTATGGACGTTTTCTGTAATCCTTGGTGACAATTGCATTAAAAGAAATTCTTGGTATCATTCTACCGTTGTTAGAAAACTTTCATGTTTGGAGTGAGAAAATAAACTCGTATGGAAAGATGACTAAACTGTGACAATGTTCCATATGTAAAATGTATATCTAGAATTTTCTTGATCGAAAAAGCTATTCATAAACGACTTGTGGTTTCTTATACACAGTTTTATCAGTCTTTCACCTCCTTTCTTTACTTTCTTTTTGATTCCCTAGGAGGACTAAGTCTTCCAATTAGAACGCAAAATTTAACGATATTACCCAATTCCTCAACTTTCTTTCAACTGTATTGCACGATCCTTTCGAGATACAGATCTGAAAATTGTGAACTCTTTCTGCCAGTGTCTGGCAAGTATCCCTCATGATGGTTTCTTTCGTTAACTTTTCAATAACTTTTTTTCAAGTAGTTTTGTTCACAATATCATCATTACACCAAACTTTGCATTTCCTTCTTCAGCTCGAATATACAGAAGGGCATCTTAGCCTTTTAATTTCTTATAATATTGTTTATTTCTTAGTATGGTTTCTGACAGTCCAAGAATATCTAGATTTCTGTTTCAAAATGTGTACATCAATCAATCTTCTTTGTGTAGGTGCTGATGTGTTCTAATCTGAATTCGTCTTCGCGTCGTCATGGTTCTCAGAGAGTAGAGTCCAGCTCTGAGGCTTCTCTGAGAATCTCGTGCAAATAGTTATAGTGCTCAGGACCAATTTGGGTTATGGCTCTTGAAGAAGAGTTCTAAGTGTGCTAGGATCCCTCGTCTACCACCGGAGAGACGCACCCAGTAGGGGGGATGCATATGCCACTATGTCTAGCATAAGAAAGTAACGGATATATATACTCGAAATATACACGTGAGAGTAGGTGTATGGAACACGAAGAAATATATTTCTGCGTGTGTTTACTCTGAGTTCTGAGCAGCTGTCTTTTGAATAATTTACCCTCAAGAGTACGTGTCAACCCTCTCGGCCTATTAACTAAACACTGAGATGGAAATCTTTGCATTAACAAACATCGATAATTGTCTTTGAATTACAGAAACCTTCTTCACCTTTGCATAGACCTCGAACTCTGTGAACCAAAGAAAGGGCATAGGTTTAGCCACAGAGCGATCATCCACCGCCCACATTTCGTCACAACCTGAGTGGAGAGGTTGCCGGGAGAGCTAAAATAGTTTTCTATCCTGATAAACTTTTACGATAATCTTAAGGAAATATTGAAGAAAATTTCAGGAAATTTACGACTGCTCTCCACCGTGCTAATGACAGGTCCTGAGCTGCGTCGCGTTTTAATTTTTTTTTAAGTATGACGTATGTTGCTTAACGAACCATTTGAAGCCTGATCTACTGGAGGCGAGGTAAGGGCGAGATAGGAAATACCGTCATGAACACTTCAATGTCAGTTCCTTAGCTCTCTGGCCGGAAATTTATCAGTACCGTAGTTACTTGTCTGTCATCGTACATCAGGTAACTTGGGTCGAGTATCTTCATTACTCTTGCCCGATGCGTGTCCAACATGTCCCAAGAGAGGCGCCTCCAAGTTCATCATTTTTCCTCTTACCTTATCCTTTTCTTCTTCTTCTCAATCTCAGTCCTTAATCCTATTCGCTAATCAGATCTCAATCTACATAAGAATCTAATCTATGTTTATCTAACCGTCGTGATTCAGAGCAGGATAAACAAGGCGGCACTGTTATTTGAGCACGCTGTAAATGCCTAACAACACGTAAGGCCAATAATGATACCCCCGGGAACTGGTTATCTCTCTCCCTAGCCACAAGTCATTGGCGCTTCGGACGAGTTACGAGGGTCATGTTGCATTGTTCAACCGCTTCTTGCTTTGAACACCTTCCCTATCATCTTTTTTCACCAGCGTCCCTCATTCTCTCCTTATCATCCTTGCTTTATGCTGATGTTTTGTCTTCTAAGCACCTTCATCGCCGCCACCAGCCCCCATTCTCTTTTCCCTTCCTTTTCTCACTCGCATGATGGCAGTGCTCCAAGTTTTAGACGCAGCCTCTCTGTCCCCAACTTCCATTCTTCTTTTCCTTTGTTTTTCCGTTCCCCTACTCATGATATCTCTTCTAATATTCATTAATGACAAGTTTGAGTCTCTCTCTCTCTCTCTCTCTCTCTCTCTCTCTCTCTCTCTCTCTCTCTCTCTTTGTTTAAGCTTTGGCTTCTCCTCACCTCTGTTAATCTAATTCTGTTTGCTGCGCTTTCATCTCACTGTATAGGTTGAAGCCTTCATTTTCTTATTAACCATTTCTTCTTAATTCTTCAGTTTTGTCCGTGAGAGGAGCCTCCAACGTATAAAGAAAAAAATTGTATCTACAAAGACGAATGACTGCAACGTTTAACTTCATGTTAGAAATGTGTCTTACTGATAAGAATAACAACTGACTTGATAATTACTGCTGTTGAATTCATCAACATAGAGCTCCTTCTTAAGAGATATGACCCTCTACATATTAGACATTAGTTAGATACAGAAGATACTGGAGAATATTGAAGGATGAAGTCAAGAGTATGTGAGGGTGTAAAGCTGAAGAGTAGCTGAGAGGAATTAGTTAAAGAGGAGGCAGTGAAATGAAATGGAGAAGAAAATGAGAATCTAAATCAGAGAGGTCTGAATATAACTAGAATATAACTCATTAAAGTTGAAACAAGTGAGGAAAATGAACAGAGAAAAAAGAGAATATAAGAGAAATGATAAAAGTAGAAGGAGAATGAAACAATTAATTCAATGAGGAAAGGGGATAAAACTGAACAGAAAGTGAAGGGGGACACCTACAGTGGCAATATGGGAATAAAGCAGAATAGCAGATGAAGAGATAATGCTAAAGGGAAAGGAGCGCATGGGATCAGAAAGAAAGGAACAGTGCAAAACTGTAGTGGAAGCAAGAACTTAAAGCTTATGAGGAAGTGAAAGCTTAAAGATGAAGAGAGAGGAACTTTGATCTGAAGAAGCAAAAGAATAAAACCCGAGATAAGCTAAGAGTTTAAACCTAAAGACGAAGAGGAGATGAGAGAAAAGAGGTTACAACTGAGAGCAGGAGACAGAACGCGTCTATACAGAAATTATGATGACTAAATTTAGAATAGGAAAGATGAGACCCAAAGGGGGCGTGAGATAAAGATGGGAAGGAATGAAAAAAGATATGGCAAAGGGGATACGAGTGGATAAATGTAAAGAAAAATCGGAAAGTAAAAGTAAAGATGACATGAAATATGAATACTGGAAGGACTTTTGCAAGTGTAAGGCAAAAAGGCACAGACTACGGGAAATATTTCATTTTCTTCAAGTAATGATACACCTGCTTCTTAAGAAAAGGATGGCGTATTAAACAGACAATGGGAAACAGAAAGTGAAGACTTTCTCAGTCTAGAGACGCAGAGAACGGAACATACATGGAAACTGCCCATTCACAAGGCGCCAGTGTGTTCATTAAATCATGTGGGACGAAGTAAATGTCAGGTATTGTACTGCCTAGACAGAGGAAGCCAGCATGTTGGAAAATTCAGACAGATGAAGCTATAATAATGTACATACATTAGGAGAAAAAGAGAAGAAACATCACAGTGAAGATAAAAGGATTAAGGTCGAAGAGTGAAATGTAGGGAGTTGATACAGCAGTCTGTCTGACCGATAAGCCACGGAGGTTCACTGTTAATTTTACGAAAAGACAACAACTGAACGTATGTATGTCACATGAAAACGTCACCAGTGGATCAGGTCATACGAAAGAAAACTGGAAGTAGAAAATATGGCCTTAACATTTCAGATACATAACATAATGTGAAGTGAAAAGATGTTCAAAGGAGATCCGATTCAACGCAAGTGGAATCCTCGGAACGCTAGAAATAAGAATCACGGCATCTTCTTCCCTCGCAAGGGGCTAAACTTGTACATGATTCTACACTCTTATACACGAAGAGACATGTAACCCAGTTTGTAAAACTGATTTACTTTATAGAGTTTTTCTATGACATTGCAAGGTATAGGAGAAGCCACATGGGATGAGTTAGAGACGAATTAGAGGAAGGGAGAGGGAGCCGAGGAGAGCAATTTGTTTAGCAGGAAAACTCTAGAGTTATCAGATTCAAAAAGAATAGGAGGGAAGGATTTGCAGAAATTGTAAATCATGATTTTGTTGAAGGACCAGAAACATATATCGGTGGGAAAGAGGAAAGTTCAACAAATTTCCATCATGAAAGAGCGGTTTCTGTCTTCTCGAATGATAGATCTGAAAATATTCCACGTGAAAATGAAAGACGAAAAAGAAAAAAATCTTTTGAAGGGGAGTGTTTCGATCTCGAAAAGATTGGTAACTTGTCCGTACTGTTTCGGAACCAGAGGAACCAAGGCATGGAAAAGAGGGAGGGAGAGCCTTGGAGCATAAAGTTAAGGACAGTATGCCTCCACATCTCGGACGATGATTCTCATTACGATTTCTACATATAAGAAAATACATTACATGAGAAGAAGTCGTGATCATCTAAGGAAATTCCGAAAAGAAATAGGTGTTTCCAAAGTTTCATAGAGGAGGAAATAAGGGGATGGGGGTGTGTTAACAGAAAGAAACAAATAAGAGGAGTGCATGCAGTAAATCAACGGCATCAAGACATCAAACAACCTAACCTAACCTAAGATTATAAACATATACGTTAACTTTTACCAACGTCTCCACACACACACACACACACACACACACACACACACACTTAAGTACACGGATACGGAGATATTCAACATAACGTTCACATCCTAAATCAATCCAGATTTAGAACGTGCATCGCAAGCTTGGTCTTTGCTCAAGAAGAAGCACACAGAACAAACACAGAAGGTCCAAAGGACGCCAACAAAAGCCATGCCGGAATCAAGAGGGGGGAGTAACAGTGAGATATGAGAGGCCATATACATCTATCTACCATGGAAGAGAGAAGAATAATGGGTGATTTGATAACATTCTTTAAGTTCTTAAACCAGCTCGATGACCTTGGCATTAAACATTTCTTCGAGAGATTCATATATAGAAGAGCCAGAGACCATAGTAGGTTACTGATCAAGAAATCTGTTTAACTGGTTGAAAAGATTTATTCCTAGTCTAATGAATGAATTAGACTGAGCAATGAAATTCTGAATGCAGAAATCATACAAAACTTTGCTAAAATCTGTATGATAGGAGAGAAAGTCAGGAGATGTGTGTGTGTGTGTGTGTGTGTGTGTGTGTGTGTGTGTGTGTGTGTGTGTGTGTGTGCGCGCGCGCGCGCGCGTGTTTGGACGGTCACGAGTATAGTGCTCCCTGGCACAAATTCCATAAGTAATTACACACTCACACACACACACACACACACACACACACACACACACTCGACTCGTCCAACCACAATCATGACAAATATTGCCATCTTACGTTATCCGGAAAGAAAAAGAATATTTAAGACTTAAGTATTCACACTCACACACACACACACACCAAGCCTGATTAAACCAATTAAGTCTGTAAGTTCGTTATTACTATATTAGTATCTTAAATGAAGACACATTTTTCACGGCAACAGCAAGGGAGAAAGATATATGCTCCCTTTGTTCACCACAGAGATCCGTAGCTAAATGTGAATATGATCTACCTTACTAATGTAATAAGAACATCTTTCCAGCTATTAGCTCGAGATGATTATATACCAGTTCATGCCCAGGAATGTATCATGGGTCCGGCTGAGACCAATCAGTTTATGTAGGTTATCAAATACATAATACTGAGTCAACGTCTGGTATTTCAATGACCTTATATGTCTTTACTTTGATAGTTCTGATCATGCTTAGGATTATCGCATGCGAATTGGCTTTACACACACACACACACACGCAATACATACATATATATATATATATATATATATATATATATATATATATATATATATATATATATATATATATATATGTATTTTCTTTCTTTCAAACTATTTGCCATTTCCCGCATTAGCGAGGTAGCGTTAAGAACAGAGGACTGGGCCTTTGAGGGAATACCCTCACCTGGCCCAATTCTCTGTTCCTTCTTTTGGAAAATTAAAAAAAACGAGAGGGGAGGATTTCCAGCCCCCCGCTCCCTCCCCTTTTAGTCGCCTTCTACGACACGCAGGGAATACGTGGGAAGTATTCTTTCTCCCCTATCCCCAGGGATATATATATATATATATATATATATACCCATCCCTAAGAATTGGGGAAATATAATACTGTCCACGTATTTCTCGAGTGTCGTAGAAGGCGATTAAGAGAGGTGGAAGAGAATGGCTAGGAGTCAAGTGAGAAATTTTTCCCAAATTCGTAATATTTCTGGGATCCGATAATGATCATGTCGCCCTCAAAGAAAACTGTTCATCTCTAAATTTTGAAGAAATATACGATAAACAAATTGACCAAGAACACTTGTTAACCGATATAGTTAACGATACGAATACTTGTTTGAGAAAGACAACATTCTGGTTCCTACACAAGTCATATCACTGGCTATGCTATCACTTAAGTGTAATCTACATTACAGTGACTGCAGAACCACCTTGTTACTATTAGTTACATCTTTGTAGTTTACAACTAACTAGTCTGTTCTAGGTGTACCCTAGTGTCAGTATGGTCACTCCTTCTGTGCTAGGAAGAATGCAGTGATCTTGCTACCATCGGTTCATCATTATCTATAGCTTGGTGACTGTGCAACCAGCTTATCAATCCTGGGTACTGTACTGCCTCAAGACGCTACACCCACCTTATGAGTGCTGGCAGGAACCTATTCACATTACAGGTATCCAATAGGTTCTCTCTGCAGATTGTTCCCTATGCATGTACCCGATTGTT
Organism: Panulirus ornatus; assembly: GCF_036320965.1. Taxonomy (NCBI): domain Eukaryota; kingdom Metazoa; phylum Arthropoda; class Malacostraca; order Decapoda; family Palinuridae; genus Panulirus; species Panulirus ornatus. Next base: position 30,618,523 of record NC_092241.1, on the reverse strand, counting down.
ATTTGCTATATCTATGGATACTCAGAACTTTGCCTTGAACCTACATGTGTTCTGTGGACCCTTTTAATGCCTCGCCTCGGTATTTACTCCATCTCACAGTCAAAAGAGGCAACATTAAAAGAAGAGCTACGACACGTCATTTATCAAACTTCGATGAAATAGTCGATGAAAAAATTAAATTTCTATGTACTAATTGTATGGACGGACCTGGGGTACTCTACCTCCTTAGTGTAGCTGTTAGTGTTGATGACCTAGACGCATTCATGGGCCGCCCAAGATCAAGAGCACAGGTTTGAATCTCGTAAGCGGCAGCCAGCCCATAGTCAACTCAGTTGTTTATCCTCCACTTGAGGTTGGTCGATAAATTGGGTACCTGGCTTCGCTATGATATATGTATATATATATATATATATATATATATATATATATATATATATATATATATATATATATATATATATCTTTTCTTTAAAACATCGCCATTTCCCGCGTCAGAGAGGTAGCGTTAAGAACAGAGGACTGGGCCTTTTTTGGAATATCCTCACCTGGCCCCCTCTGTTCCTTCTTTTGGAAAATTAAAAAAAACGAGAGGGGAGGATTTCCAGCCCCCCGCTCCCTCCCCTTTTAGTCGCCTTCTACGACACGCAGGGAATACGTGGGAAGTATTCTTAATCCCCTATCCCCAGGGATAATATATATATATATATATATATATATATATATATATATATATATATATATATATATATATATATATATATATATATATATACATATTATTACTATTATTATTATTATTTTGCTCTGTCGCTGTCTCCCGCGTTTGCGAGGTAGCGCAAGGAAACAGACGAAAGAAATGGCCCAACCCACCCCCATACACATATATATACATACACGTCCACACACGCAAATATACATACCTATACATCTCAATGTACACATATATATACACACACAGACATATACATATATACACATGTACATAATTCATAGTCTGCCTTTATTTATTCCCATCGCCACCTCGCCACACATGAAATAACATACTTGTTCGCCGTTTTCTGCGTTAGCTTAAGTAGCACCACGAACAGACGAAAGCAGGCCGCATTCACTTACAGCTGGTCTCTACTTGTTAAGAGCAGTGCAACAAAAACCACAACCCTTACCCAAAAACAGACTCTGCAGGCCTTTCTATGGTTTACCCTGCCGCTTCACATCTCCAGGTTCATACATCAACCACTGTATATCACATTCCAATTCACTCCATCCCCTGCACGCATTTCACCTTCCTTCATATTCAGGCCTCGACCACTTAAAATCTATTTCACTCCATCTTCCTATTTCCGATTTGGTCCACCACTTCTTTCCGTCACCGCCTCATACATATATCTTCTTTGCCAACCTTTCCTCACTCATTCTCTCAATATGTCCAAACCACTTCAACACACCCTCTTCTGCTCATTCAGCCACACTCGTACTATTTACACTCCTCTCTCTTACCCTTTTATTAGTAACCTAATCAAACTACCTCACACCACACTGTCCTTAGACATTTCATTCCCAACATACCCATCCTCCTCCGAACATTCCTATTTATAGCTCATGCCTCGCATCCACACATCACTGGAACTACTATACTGCACCTTCAAACACATCCATTTTAACCCTCGTAGATAATTACTTTCATGGTTCCATTCGCTGCGATGTCCACCCTAAGGTATCTAAAACACTTTACGTCCTCCATATTTTCTCCATTTTTAACGTCCTTCCAAAACATCTTATTCTCCCTGAAGTTTCCTGACAATCGCTCACCCAAACTCTCATTATCCCTCATTTTGAGTCAGTTTGTGAGAGAAGATATCAGAAACTCACAAGATTAGTGTGGCAAAAGAAGAAGATATACAGATAATTCAAAGGGAATAACCAAAAATTTTCAGTGTGACTACGGAGGAGCAAAAAAAAGTAAGTCTTGGACTTGATGCGATACATTTGTCAGGTCAATTCTTAAACGTTTCTGTAAAAGGTCTGCTTTCAGCTACTCTAATTGGCAAATCGTTCTGTATGTTAACAATCTTGATATAGAAAATGTACTTCGCCTCATTCGACGTAAATCGTTTGCCCACGAGTTGGTATCAATTACTGCGAATGAAATCGGACGAATCAAGTCAAGCAAGCTGATAGATCAAGGTTATCAGATCCCTTGATCAGATCATTTTGAATGCTTGTATTGGATTATCTCTTAAGTGTCTCTTTACTGAGCTAAATAGATTCAAGTCATTAAATCTGCTATCGTGGGATTTGTTTCTCAGTAAGGGAATCTGATAGCTCTACGCAGCACTCTTTCCATTCTGTCTATACCGTTTTTAAGGAAGGGTGACCTAAACTAAACACAGTATTCAAGACGGAGACGAACCAATGAACTGTAAAGAGTAAGGAGGATTTCTCCGGACTTGAAATTCGAAGGCCCTACATATGTCCAAAAAATTTTCTTCGCTCTTTCCAATGTTTTTGACCTAAAATTCGAAAGCCGTTCATATATGTCTAAAAGATATCTTCGCTCTTTCCACCGCTTCTGAGCATTGCTTCCTTGGTTTTAGGTCACCAGAGAATATTATTCCCAAGTGTTTCTTCTCATTTACCTTTTGCAGTCCAACAGAATTCATACTGTAGCTTGCCTTTTCCTTGATGAAGAACAGTTTAGTAAATAGCACTGCTGGAAACAGTACTACAAGCACCTGTACTACAGTATAGGTATTGTATTTAAGGAGGAATTAACGTATAATTTGGAGACACTGCCATATATGGCGACGGGATGAAGGCATGATATCGCCAGCGGACATGATTGTAACGTATATATATGCATATATATATATATGTATACTTCTATGAGTCCACGGGCAAAATGAAACACGATAAGTTCCCAAGTGCACTTTCGTGTAATAATCACATCATCAGGGGTGACACAAGAGAGAAATATAACAGTCAGTTGATATACATCGAAGAGACGAAGCTAGGACGCCAGCACTATTGAAACATAGACTTATAAAGTCATTTAAATGCTGGACGTAGATGAATTATTATAAACTTGATAACTTACATAAACCGAATCGTCTCAGTTGGAGCCTCATAAAAAAATCCTAGACTTGTACTGGTAATCATTTAGAGCTAGTAGCTGCAGAGAAACTTATTACATAGAGCATATTCATATTCAGTTACGGATCTGTGTAAAGCAAGCAAAGGAAACATATTCCGTTTCCTCTCCTGCTGCATGAAGAATGTATATTTGTTAATGATAATATCGAGTACTACGTAACACGGACACTGAATTGTCTCATCAGGCTTGGCGTGTGTACGTGTGTGTATGCGTGTGTGTGAACACAGTGGTCATACTTGATTTTGATAGTAATTAGAAAACAATAACAAACAGTTCTAGTTGTACCATTAGCGTGTGTGAGTAAATATCTACTACCTATTTGTAATCCTGTACGGGGAGGAAGTTTCACACTCATGGGACACCATTCCTTAAACTTTCTCTATAAGCATACAACTTATGTTTCCTTCTTATGCTGTCTGCATTCACAATTTCGTTACTGAATTCATTCATCCGCTGTTCTTATGGCTTTATTATATCCACCAATTCTCGTCCTATGTTTTATTACGACACTGAGTCTGGCATTTCTGTAAGCCTCGGGCAGCCCTTCCTTGTTCACCCTTTCTTCTTCTGGAATATGATTTATTTTCCAGCAAAAAGTGTAATTGCTGATTTAAGTCTATCAGTCACCTGTTGTACTAATCTACCTTATTCTGGTGCCATCCACTTTTCTGCTAAATCCTCCAGAGTTGACTCTTCACCCACCATGTCTTTGCCTTTATCTCTAAACATCCCTTTTTGCCAAAAAAAAAAAAAAAAATATTTATGCTCTGCTTTTTCTCGTTCTTTCGTCGACCGTACTATAAATTTCCCCGAGTATTTTCTCTCTTACACGGCATATTTTTCCCTCTATGGTTTCATTCAAATCCCTGTTTATCTTGTTTTAGTGTCGTCGGGTATTAGTTCCACTGAGCCAGTGTCCATGTCTTTCATCCGTCCTAGAAATGATTTTGTTCCCCCTCCCTGCCCATTATGTTCACTAGTTTATGTACTTTGCTGTGGGCATTTCCTCTTGTTGAACAGTCTCAAGGAAGTCTAGCAAAGACCTTATTGACCTTTTTTTTTCTATTTTTCAATCATTTTCGATTTATTTTTCTTCTGGTTACATCCCTTCCGAATCCCCTGAACTGATTTCAATCTACGTCCACGCTCTCTGACTTATTTCTAACTTTCCTGATTTCTTTTCATATCTACAAGATAACTTTCCATGTTTTTTTTTCTCTCATTTGTTTTACGTCCTCTTCCGACTGTAATATCTACTGATCCTATTTCTCAAGTCATTAACACATGACTGCGAGAGGAAAATTATGAGTATATGTGGAAGGAGAGAAAGGAGGGAAATTGAAGTAGGGTGGGTGGTGATACGGGCGGAGTTTTAACATCATAACCGATGGAGAGAAATAGAGAAGAAATTGAAGTTGGTAGCGTGGTGAAAATGCTTCGTGCATGGAATATCAGCATAACACGATGGAAATAAGAAAAGGAACGAGGGAGACTCTTGGAGATGATGGTGGTGAGGGGATTCTAAGCAAGAGGCGGTTGAAACAATGCAACCTGACCCTCATAACTCATCCAGAGCACCAGTGACTTGTAGCTATGGAGAGAGTTAACCACCTCCCGAGGGTATCATGGTGTCTTTACGTGTTGTTAGGCATTTACAGCGTGGTCAAATAACAGTGCCGCCTTGTTTATCCTGCCCTGAATCACGATAGTTAGATAAACACAAACTACAGTCGTAGATGAATTCAGACTTAGCAGTGAGTAGGAGGAAACAGTGGAGGGAAGAAGAGACAGAGGAAAATAAGAAATATGATGAATGCAAAAACACAGTTAAGCAAAAAGAAGAATGGAACTAGGGGGCGCTCTTCTTGGGATAAGGAGTAAACAAACTGGACAAGAGCCATGGAGACGTCTGTGCCGAATTTTCTGAAGTACGATGACAGACAAGCAACTACGGTACTGATAAATTTCCGCCCTGGAGAGCTAAGGAACTGACATTGGTGTATTCGTGACGGTATTTCCCTTCTCCTCCAGTAGATCAGGCTTCGAATGGTTCGTTAAGCTTCAAAAAATCTTTTAAACATGACTCTCACTCATTACCTGTCATTACGGGCAGTGAGCAGCACTCGTAAATAATCTGAGATTATCTACAATATTTCCTCAGGACTATCGTAAATGTTCACCAGGATAGAAAACTGTGTTTTATCTCCTTCCCGCAGCTTGCAACACAGGTTCGTGACGAAAAATGGGTGTTGGAGGATAGCTATGTGGCTGAAGTTGAGGCCTTTCTCTACTACACATGATGAAGGGCTACTATGGACAGCCGATGACTAAATGACAATCATCAGCGTTTGTGGACAATGAGATATCCAGTGTTTAGTTCCTGCGATGATTGGGTCAACAAGTATTAGAAAGGATAAGGTATAGCTTTTAAACGAAAGATGAACAGAAACCACAGGAATTACATGAAATATACTTCTTTGTTTTTCCAGCACTACGGTCATAAACACACATGTCAGCATATGCATACATGCGGTAGCACTATAAACAAAAACGTTTATTCGCGTAACAAGTAGGTGTGTTTAAATGGACGAGAGAGAGAGAGAGAGAGAGAGAGAGAGAGAGAGAGAGAGAGAGAGAGAGAGAGAGAGAGAGAGAGAGAGAGAGAGAGAGAGAGAGAGAGAGAGAGAGAGAACAAGATACACGTATATTACCATACAAATACACTGGAACACACATTCATGCCTGTACACAAGCATGTATAATTCATACATACATACATACATACATAATAAACGTACATATATACATCCATACAATCCACTACCAGGCACCTGAGCTTCTACCCCTCCCCCACCTTCTCGAACACAGTGCTCATTTATCAGTGGTGTGGTCCCCCGTTCCCCCAACACATACGGGCAGACACAAAACTTATGGACCACTTGCTGACTCAGCGGAGAGAAACTTCGGCTGGTGGGTAACACTTCATCACAGGACTGAGGTGACCAGTGAAGATGATGTTGGAATCATGCGGGAATCACTACCCTTGCCGCCAGGCCTACCACCACTTCTATCTGCTGATGACAGTAACACTACACCCGGCCAACGCTCCCGGGATCACCCACCACACTAAGTGGCTAGTGCAACAGCGAAATCAAGCATTTAGCAGTATCAACAACGATCTCTACGAGAAACTTCGCAACTAAGAGTAACGCGAAGTGAATACCGCGAACAAGGCCCATACTCTAGCAAAATGCAGCATCTGAAACAGGCCAACATCAATCACTGGTATGATAGAGTGAAAGATGTAACTGTGACAAGCGAAGGCTCTCTCCCTTCCCTTTTGTAGAGTACTAAGCAATACGGAGGCCACACACTCGGTCAACAACCACCTTGCTAATATCTACCAACGATTATCACAACTCTACATCAACTCCCTCCCTGCATACTTACCAACCCGACGCACCAAATGCTCAACCACACAATAGATCTTCCAATGAAACTATACATGGAATTCTCCCGTCAATTAGCTAACCGCCATAATCAATGCTTTACTGAAACAATCGAAATGCCCCACATCTTGGGAGACAGTTTATCTCACGCCACTATCTAAATCCCTCCAACCCAGAGTCTCTCAATATCTTAAGAACTCTTTGACAGGGCCTATGTTGACATTGCTAATTCCGTAGAACCTCGACAGTCTAAAAGCATGAAGTCGTCCTCAACCACTCACTGCTTTGTTAACCTTTTAGACTTCACTTACTGAAACGTAAAGAAGGGGAAGACTTCAGTCTCACCCACACTCGTAGATTTCACGAAGACTATCAACTTGGTAAACTATAAGTTCATTATTAAGAAAGCTGTCTACCTGGGACTACGGAATTGTCTCGTGCTTGCGGATTTCCTGACCGGGCGACAATAGACCGTCCACTTTAGGGGATCCACAACAACCATTTCTGAAGGCTGTTGATGAAGTGTCCTTCGGCACTTCATCAACAGCCTTCAGGAATGGTCTACGGCCTCAAACGGCACCAAGACTGTGGTGATGCACATCAACGGGGCGAAGACAACATCCTGCCCCTGACATCACACCAGGCCCCGACATGCTCCGGGTAGTCACAGACTTCAAGATTCTTGGTGTCAATATGAACATTGGTTTCAACTGGAGGAGGTCATGTCAGCATTATCATCAAATCTTTCTCATTCCGTCTGTACATTCTCTTCCAACTGAAATCACGATGTTTTCCGTCAACTGTACCAAGGAATGTGTATACCATCTTCTCAACTTCGCCTTCCTAACCTGGTCCTCCTCACAACCTGGATCAGAGGGACCAACTAAAAACGAATGCAGGAAAGGGCTTGCAGAATCATCTGGGCCTTTCTTACACCACGTGGCTACATTGTCTGATCACTTCGTAACTATCATGACCTCTCAATTCTGTAATATCAGTAATATATCATTTTTTCTTTTTAGCCGATTGGCTGCATAGGTTAAATTAACCGTTATATTTACATATCAATTTAGTTATTTACAAAGGAAAACGAATGAATTCAAACAGCAACAAACCACAGAGTACCTTCGAGGCTGTTTGTGAAGATGGAAGAACTTAGAAACCTAGATTTGAGTCGCATAAGTAAAAAGGCATAGAGATATTTTAGAGAGAATAAGCTGCAAACTGCTCATGTGACTAAGAAGGTGCAAATAATGTTAGTCCAGGACTTGAAGCGAAACATGTACCACGTTTATTCTTAAACATATCTGTAGCACTGTTTTCAACCACTCGATGTGGTAAATCATTCCTTAACTTAACAATGGTGTTGAAGAAAAAGTACTTTGCCTCAGTCGAAGTAAAACGTTGGCCCACGAGTCCAAGTTAGACATACAAAGTTTTAAGTAGCCTAAATCAAGATTATCAAAGTATTTGATAATTTCGAATACCTGTATTACATCATGTCTTAACCCTCTCTTTCCTAAGATATATAGATTTAAATGAATTCGGTTTTGAGAGGATTTCTTTCTCAGACCGGAAATCATCTTGGTAGCTGGACGCTGTGCTCTCACCATCCTGTCTGTGATCTTTTCAAATAGTGTAGCCAAAACTGAACACCAATACTAAAAAGGGAGATGCACTAATGTATAGTAAAGAGTGCGGATGATTTTCTTAGGACTCAAATGTAAAAACCTTCCTTATGAATCCAAGAATCTTGTTTGCTCTTTTAACTCCTTCTGTTCATGTATACTAGGCTTTAGGTCACCAGAGATTATCATATCCAAGACTTCCCTCATTAACCTTCTTCAGTTCAACGGACCAGATACCGTAGATTACCTTTTCGTTTTTCCTAGATACATAAAATTTTGCACTTATCGATGCCAAAGTTCATCTAAGACCTAAGATAGCCCATCAGTTTGAAACTGCAGATATTCAAGAGAGGGAAGGGGAAGACATATTTGATCTCGAAACCTCAAACATTCCCAGTAATGCATTTATAAAACAAGTCAGCCCAACTACTGAAACTGAAATAAAAACTAGAACATACCTTGATTTCTGCCGTTTTCAGTTTACAGAGAATACTGTTAACCAAGTTGTGTGCACAACAGTCTTTGTTCAAAAATTATTAAATACATAATAAAAGAAAACCTACTTCGAGCAATGTTCTCGTTCAGAAACAGAATATATTGCAATATACTGCTAGTACAAATAAAGTCATATCTTTGATACCTAATTCTCTTACCTAAGCTTCAATAATTCCTAACGTTTCTGAAAACCAACTCTATTCCCTAAAAGTTTCATACAAAACCAAGTGCATACCACGTACAGTGTTGACAACTATTTAAATTTCACCAAACTTTTTTTCACCTCAGGTGTACATGTAATGGATTCTCCTTTTAGAATACAAAGAATGGCTTTTCGACCAAATTCATCCCACACAAACTACAAGGAATAAGTCCAGACTTGCACGGTATATCCTAATAATACCTAATACCCTGAAATATTTCCACAAACGACAGGTACTGACGGAGGAGGAGTGTGGTGGAGTGTGCCTATAGCGTTACCCCACCCACGTTCGTCGTAAATGCCTGGATCTAAACCATTGTAACTTTTGCCTGTTGGCCCACTCCCATACATGGCCCTAACAGATATCCCGCTTGTCGGGGGGTCGGCTGATTGGCAGTCCATCATGGATGGTTAATTCTTGGGGAACCTAATATGAAGCTGATGAGTGGGACGTGTTGTGGTGGAGTAATGGACTGGTCGGGTCCTGAATCTGGAAGTGAATTTGACGTAGTTAAATGGTGGTGCTTAATTTTCTGTTGGCGTCTGTAGGAACCTTATTCCTTAAGCGCAATATAGTGATAAACAGGAAAAGAAGAGGTCTTGTCCTTTTACTCTGATTATAGCAAGTAATTGCAACTCATCGTGTCTATGATTTTGTACTAAGCAGAGTGAAAGCTGTGAGCTCCACATGTGAGACCTCTATATGTATGACCCTCAGATCTCTCATGATGAAGATATTTCTTAACGCCTCAGTTCGCTCTTTGTCATCTCCGGGCTGTGGCCACCAACGGCTCAATCATTTCTGTGAATTACACGACTGTGTTATTCATCCGTGTACTCAAGATATGAAACGACCTTGAACGTTCTACTCGACTAAGCTTAATCAGTTTGTACACTATGAGCCACTTGTGGTCGTACCTTTGACACCGTTTGGACTCTTACCATTTACCATAGTCGCCTTCAGCACAAGATTGATACCCATATAACAAGAGGCTACATGTTCGGTTAGTGCCGACAACAGCAACGATTCTATTGGGTGATGACAAAGGAGTCACGATCACCCTTCAAGTGTGATACACAAATAGTTACAAATATTTTGACAAGCTATTTTAATAGTCTCGGATCCTGCGTACTTCTGGCGCCGTGTATAGCATTCGCATCCTGTCGGGTTCCTTCATTACCTGACAATCTTTTTTTTTTCTTTTCAATTGTAGATAGTATGTTTGTCAGGGTAACCAGATATATACCTATAGTCACTCCTTCCTCTTTCATATTAGAAGTCGACATGACATGGGCAGAACTATATCCAAGATTGAAGCTTTAAAGACTGGGAATGTAAAATGATAAGTTGATTAATAGATAGAAAAAATCAAGATAGATAAATAAACCGGGAATTGATTCAAGCTTCCAAGTGTTGAAAACTTCGACTCTTTCAAGACGGACATGATGACTACAAGATTAACCTGAGGAACTTCACGATTTGAGACAACACTCTGAGGATCTAGGCTTCTCTTTCATTCAGTAAGAATCAGCATTGTGGGTGGAAGTGATGCTGTAGTTCTCAAACTGAATCGCTTCTGTAATCTTGTAAAACATGACGTCACCCACCTGCCTCAACTCACTGCGTGAAATTCTCCCTAAACCCCATGTTCCTCCTCTCTATTGTGCCACCTTGGCCCTCATCTCTACTTCTCTGGGTCATCCTCAAAGCCCGCCGAGTTCCTCTCTCGTTTCCCTCTCCTCTGTGATGGCTAAGCCACCTAGATTTGGGAAACCTCACGTAATGGCAGGCTAACAGGGCCTTTTCATGACAACTAAGTTAGGTTACCTCTTAGCCCCTACCAAAGAAAGGACGAGGCTTGAGGGAAGATACTGAACTCCTCAGTGTAACCCTGATGGCTCTTAAATCAAGACTAGACTGCGTCGGGAGGTTTCTGCCGCTGCTGAGGAGCGTAGCGATGGGGCAGAGAGGAGAGTGATGAGGCAGGGAAGAGAAGGGTAGAGGAAGGAAACAAATCGAAGACGAAGAGGATATAAGGTGTGTGGTGCTTGGAAGGACTGCGAAGAATGGTTGTGGTTTTCACCTGCATTAGATGGAAGGTACCACTGTACTAGTTGGTGCTTAACTTGTGGTAAAATATCAATTCATATGGTTAGAATAATGGAAATAATAATTCATGCATCATCATGTATAATGCGTGACAAGAAAATTTCCTAAAAAAAAAAGTTCTTTGTAATGTATGAAAATGATGTTGAATTACGAGGGATATTTTCTTAGGTCGTGTTCTGATAAAGCTTAAATAGTATAAGCATATTCCCTTTTTATGCTCTAAGGTCCTTAGGCAGAATAGCTTCAAAGATATGCTGGGAGTGGACATAAAACTCACACAAAAAAATGAATAACATCCGCTGTCCATGTGATTAGATCCATATAAAAATGATTTATCTTTCCGATAATTTGATACCTAGAAATACGATATATAAAAAGAGAAAATCTAATAATATTCTTTCTCTAAATCAGAAGGACACGTTATATATATGTCATCGAAAGAAAAACTCCCTCACATTAGCTTAGCCAGAACGCACCTGTGAATTTTCACCCTCATCTTTTCAGCTTCAAATCTGTTGATAAATTACAGACAGTGGAAAGGATGAGCGTCGAATGATCAACTGAATCGCCATTGTTACAACTCATTAAAGTCCACGAATGCAATTTTGTCTCTCGAAAAAAAAAAAAAACTAGGTTTCCTCAGTGTTCTTTGATTACAATGAAGCCCCTCATTATCTTGTCTAATCCTGGAGGAAGAGAGAACTGCCATTGATACATGTGCCTGGCTGGTGCTTAGCAGCTGCAAGTATCTTGTTTCCTTACAGCGACATCAACTATTCCTTCCTATTCTTTCTTCTCTCCCTTATAACCATGTTCGAACCCTGGACAACCTATCCCATCACAACGTCAGCTTACCTCACCACAGCGCTAGCCCATCTCACCACAGCGTCAGTCCAACCCCAACCACAGCTTCAATCCTCCTCCGCCACAGATCCACTTCACCCCACCACAGTACAAGTTCACCTCACCACAGCATCAGTCCATCCCAGCATAACCCCATTCCACCGCACTGCAGCCCCAGCCTATCATAGCAAAGCGTCAGCCTATTCCCACCACTACCCCAGCCGAACCTACAACACCCTCAAACCATCCCACTACATCGCCAACCCATCTCACCACAGGACGAACTCACCCCACCACAAGGTCAGCCCACTTTACCACCAGTCCAGCCCACCCTTCCAGAGCGCCACTCTAACCCGACATACTCGATTTTACTCATAATCTTGGTAAGCCATATGATGTGAACGTGGGCTGCTAAAGACGTCACAGGGAAAAGTGATAACCCTGAATTAACCTAGGCTGAGGGGGGACGTAGTCATTTACAGTGTCCAGCAGGATAAGAACTTGGCTTGAAACAGTCTGGCAGGGGAAGGGCTTAGCCATATATATACTGTCGGGCGGAGATGGGATTCATGCTAGGCAGGGAGTGGTTATTACCCTCTCTGTCAGGTAGAGAGGATAAGCAGTCCTGTCGAGCGAGAAAGGGGTGTAAACTGTACACACTCAAGCAGGAATGGGACCCAGCCCTATACACAGTCAGACAATAGAGTTCGTAGCCCTATATGCTGTCAGAAAGTAAAAGAGACGACCTGTATTCACATACATTATCTGATATCAAAGAGCTATGTCTACTGAACTCTTCTCAAACTACTCGAGTTCACTACTTTTACTCTGAAGGAAGGAAAGAAAGAAGGTCCTTTTCATACCTGGGCAAGAAGGGAGGAGATATGGCTCCGTACATTGCCAGGCAGAAGAGATTGGGTGTGTCTTATCATTCTCCCAAGCATGGAAGGGACATGAGCTTTTATATTCTCAGGCAGGCAACGGGCACATCCCTGTATACTTCCAGGTAAGGAGAAGGTGTAGCTCAGACGCTTTCTGACAGAGAAGACGCGTGGTCTTGTACATTTCTCGGCCGAGATGAAGTTCGCTCCTGTGCACTGCTAGGTAGGTAGGCGGTAGGGTAATTTACATTGCCGTGTAGGGAGGGGTGCCGAGTTTATGAAGGTGTTCGTCGATAAACATGTGGTCGGGGAATCTGCCGCCGCGGTGAAGGGACGGTCGTAGACTAAACAGGAAGGGTCGCAGGTCATGTCACCACAGGTGCATCGCGGCCAGGAATGGCTAACCGCCATGTTAAATGTATATGAATGCGAAGGGGAATAACAATGACTGTAAAGGACTCCACCCCAGTCGTATTCATGGGTACATTCCAGAGGTTACATCTGATCACAACAGTGTACTTGTTTCACCGAATCTTCACTTGATTCTAGGTTGATTACACGAGTTTGTTTTAGTGAATAGTGGTACATTGTACGATCATCAGTTCAAGTGTTACTCTACAAATACGTTTATGAATACAAGACATTGAAAACATAAGTTGATGAACAGAAATTACTCTTCATACCTACATATCTTGGCTCAAGCTCACCTGGGTCTCTCGACCTACGAATGCTTTCCCTGAAAGGAAGTTTTGCCTTAATTGACTCGATTAGTGGAAGGAAGTGGGATTGATTCATGCTACCCAAATTCTTCATTAAAGACGCATCTCTCGTTATCTTGTATGTTTAAGAAGTCTCCATCTCCAGCTACACTAGACCTTATAACGACATAATCATGACTAATCATGTTAGGATATTTAGAAACCGGATCCTAATCATAAAGTTGAGGATGTTTGGTGCTTCGGGGATTTTGTTTGGTCTTGGAATGCTAGGTGCACTTGTCAGTGCGTTTTCAGTGGTTCTGTTGTATGTGACACTCCTCACTCTTACACCTAAATGCATCGACACAGATCAACTTTCGTCAGACCCATGCACATGCAGAACTAGTCCCTAAAAACAATATACACACCCACTTATGTGTAAGACACATTTGTGGAATACACACACACACATACTGAGCCTATGTCTATGCTGACACTGCTGATTCAGTATCCCCTTAGCAGTTTGGAAACATGAAGTCATCCTCCAACACTCTATGCCTTATCAACCACCTAAACTTCATTTACGGTACCTTGGAGAAGCGCAAGAGCTCGGTAGCACTCACTTTCTCAGGCTTCACTATGGCGTTCGACTTGGTAAACCATAACATCATCATAAATAAAAAAAACCGTCGACCTGGGACTGCGACGGTGTCTCGTCTCGTAGCTGATGGACACCAAGCCGTTCCCTTCAGGGGAGCCACATAGATATCACCGACACCAAAATGTGTTGGACCTCAGGACACGAAGATGGACTCCACCTCTGGCACTTCATCAATCTTCAGGAGTGGACTACGGCCAACGACGTTACCATCAAACGTTCCAAGACTCGACGTACATCAACCTGGGTGAATACAACAACCTGCCCTTTGACATCCTTCAGATAGTGAGACTTCAAATTTCTTGGTGTCACTATTTAAGACGGATTAACCTGGGAGGTTCATCTCAGCTCTATCACCAAATCTTCCTCAGACCGTCTATACATACTCCTCCGGCTGAGATCAGTAGGCGTCTTACCAACTGAGCTGAGCAATGTCCATATCATCTTCATTCTAACTAAGCTCACCTATGTCTTCCCAGCCTACTTCTCCTCACTAACAGCTACTTGGAAAGACTAGCGAGAAATACTGCAGAAAAAGGGGCTTGCAGAATAATCCTCGCCTCCTCTGTAATACATCACGTGGCTACCAAAGAGCCTTCATCTCACTGAACCTGTCCAGCCTCTTCGGCCAACACCGGCAGCTTACAAGGCAGTTTGGCAATAGACTGTTGACATCCTCCACTTAATGGTGTTAATGTTATGTAATCCTCCGAAGAATTATAACGATCACGAACAAATAGATAATGATACTAATGAAGAATCAATTACGATGGTACAACACACGCATTTCTTAGAGACAATAAAGTACTGATTCTGGAGGTTTGCAATTAAAAAGATATAGACTGGGGAAATTGGGATTCTCATGGTGACAAGAAATCATGGAGACACAGGTTTTTGGAGAATATAGAGGAAAATTTCTTACAACAACATGTCAGTGAACACAAAAGGATGAGAGCAATTGATAAAATCATCACTGCTAGATCTTACCTTCACAAAAAGCATTATGGATATTGAGAATGTTATATATGATACACCAAAGAGACAATGCGATCGTGTAATGCCCAAGTTTCAGTTTGTGGTAAATTAGGGTATTGAAATAGCAGAGGCGAGATGCATTAGCGGACACTACACAAGCCTCAACACTTTTAGATTGGGAAATGGAGTTCAATATCCAGGAAGCAGGGCTTCGTGGTGAGAGTTTCTGTGCAATTTACAAGGAAGGAGTAAGAACAGAAGCGCCTCGGATTTTAAATACAGGAGGAATGTTAAGGAGGATATGATGGTTTTATGAATGATGTCAAAAAGTAAAATCTCCGAGATGTTCAGTGCTGATGATATATTTAGCGTTCCAGCCAGCCAGCATTTGCAAGGTGGAAGACAGCAAGGAACGAGAAAAGCAGGAGAAGAAAGGAGGAACAAATGAGATTGAAAAGAACAGAGGTGGACAAAGTAGGGAAGAATCTAAAAAATTTCCGTAAAATCAACAGGAGTCAAGTGTCAAAGTGGAGCTAATCGAGCTAAAGGATTCAACAGGAAATCTTGTAAAGGATGCTGTACAGATTCGTGAGAAAACTGAAGTACATGTTCAAAAGTATTTTCACAGTGGAAGACGTCATAGCTCCGACACAAGTGAGGTGGATGGGGGAGGTGGTTTTAGAAAACTGAGATATCTAGAAAAAGCACTAATCATATAGTATAAGAGGTTGACTCATACAAAGTTAATGGCTCGTTTTTTTTTAGTATTCACTTAGAGCTTGGCTTCGATGAAAGAGACACAAGGGCTCATCCTATCTCTAAGACAGGCCAGGGTCTATGGTGATACACTCCTGGAACCAACAACTCAAAGATTATCTATAGGATACTGCTTAATCCTTGCTGAATTCTAGGCAGTAAATGGCCTACCACGTGAATCACTATTGCTTTCCTCATTGCTTGGTCAAAAGACTTTCTTGCCATTTGGTAAATGGTTTAACCATAGCTGGTGTCTGATACTGGAATACTTAGTAGACGGGCCGGAGCACCTGTTTCAATCGTTGCCAAATACACCGCAAATATTTCCTCTATGTTACGTGTATTCTTGTGTTTAGGTAATGTATAATCTTCTCTGCCCGAAGAGCTACTCAGCACCTGTGAAAGGCAACACTGCCCAGGATTATGAAGTGTTAAAGAAATTTCTGATGGCTACATATGGGCAGCTAAGCGCTGGCCTAGATGACAGAGAGAGCGGCATTCATTTGCATACTGATTAGCACTTAAGCTACGGCCCGGAGTTCGTCAGGCACCTGATCAAAGAGTCACTCACCATTACAGTGGTGGAAGTGACTGACAAGAAAAGAAGATTACAAAAGAGAAAGTAATTTCTATTGCTTCCCACGTCAGATTTTTTGCTCATTAAGGCACTTTGCTGATGAGGTGTTGGACAGTGTAGAATGGATATCCGCCCAAAGTCAATGAACTCCTGTTGATGAGTATTACGTATATGCACCAGACACTCCTTGTTCCAGAAGATTCGCGACCGCTGCCAGCGCAGGAGTGAATTACAGTGCATGGTTGCCGAGGTGACCACTCAGTGTGGTTAACGTACGTAAACTTGTGGCTCTGTGTTTAAACTGACACTGGGGCAGGTCAGAAAGGGGGACAACCAAAAGAAGTCTAAATGCATAGTTAGGAATACTAAAATGGTGTTTGAAGTAACCCTGGGAGGAAATAATTTAGAAAAAAGATATTTGATATGTAATGATTAAGGGGATAATATAACAAGACATACTGATAGAAGACGATGAAACGTTCTTCTGAACTTTTACTATTGTGTGATAAGGATTAAAATCAAAACAAACCGAAGTATCTATAATGGTATAACATTACAGCAGTCAATTATACATTAAGACGATTAAAAATTGTCCAAGAAATGTTCATGAGAATGATATCTGGACGACCCGAGTCATCGGTACAAACAATTGCCGCCCTAGGCAAGGCACCGGTACTGCAGGAGACTTCAAAGGGCGACACCATGGTGGGACCTGGCCAATTCGGCCCTCTGCACCTGCGCTTCCCTCCATGGCTGTACATCCTCCTTATACCTATGCCACCTGTCCAGGGCTATGCTACCACTCCATGAATTCATCATACGTCTTTGACTATACATCACTTCCCGCCCATGTCTCCTCTCCATCGTTAGGTAGTTCTCTATTCCTATGCCAGATTTCCATGCCCATGGTAACCCTCCTACATTTGTATAGGCCCAAAGTAATTATGCCGCTCCTTCATACGTATTCCAACCCTCAAGCCGATACTTTGCTCCATGCTCGTCTTACCTCTTGACAGTTGTGTCCTCCTTCCATATCCTAGTACCTCTATACTGCGTTTCTACTCTAGTATTATCTCTCCACTCTTATGCTACTCTTCCAGTTCTTTGTCGTCTGCTTAAGACCTGTAGATCCTTCACACTTCCTATTGTCGCCCACTCTTTTCTTTTGAACAAAATGGTTAGAGGAGAGGAAGAAGAGGTGGGACAGGGGAAAGGGTAGTTTCAAAGGGAAGAGAAGACTAAAATTTGTATAGGTGTATGGTGTGAATATATCTTATCTTGGTGATTATTTGGAAGAGTGCTTTTAGTGCCATATCTATACACCATCGGCAGACTTAGGGTGCGTATGTATCAGTGTTATATCTTTGTTTTTCAGAAGCACTAAACTAAGACATACATGATACACTGTGAACTTCGATGGATAACTGGAGCATATTCTCTCTCTCTCTCTCTCTCTCTCTCTCTCTCTCTCTCTCTCTCTCTCTCAATCCATTAATTCCTGTGCTGGCCCTCTGCGTCTAAGCCGATCCCTGCTGCTCCTTTAATGCTCTGCCTTCCCTATACACACCCCTGAGCTCTCCTTCCACTCTATGTTGCTACCTCCACGCCCAAAACGCCACTCCACCGCATCCCATCTTCCTTTCATGTCTAACCTTAGCCTTAGACACACTTCCGTGTTCAAGTCGTCCTACTACGTCTTTATTTACCTCCACGCTATTGGTACCCCTCCATCACCCTCCCAAAAAATGTGATCAAAAAATGTATACCGTCCAGCCATGGTCTTCTGCGCCTATACAATCCTCCTGCAGCTTTGCCATTTTTGCTATGGTTTTACTACCCCTCCAAGCCTATACTGACTCAGCTCACTTGCTACCAAAGCGCCTATCCCTCCTCTCACGCCAACCCTGCTCCTTCACACCTGTCATCCCACAACATCTCTACCTACCCTAACATCTTCAAAAAAAAACAGGCGGCAGTTGAGAGAGTAGCTTTTTTGTATGTGGTGCTAATAATGACGTAAATCTACTTCCTCTCTCTTTGACGTGGAGGCTAGATAATGCTGAAGTGAAGGGTGCAAAGATGAGTGTTGCAACGGTAGAAAGTGTAATTGGAAGTCAGTCACTGGTAAATGAATCTATGGTTAAAGATGCTATCATAAGCGGTGAATTAGTAAATGGTGCATTGGTAAACTGGACAGTGGTAAATGGTGCAGTGGTTTACGGCCCATTGGTGCACAGTTTATTGGCTAAAAACATACTGGTAGGCGGTGTACAAATAGCTGGTGCATTGGTAAAGGGCGAATTAATAAAACAGCATATATTTGAATACATGCCAATGTACATAACTAGCCATAAAGGACGCAAAAAGAACCATGTATAGTCTCATCCAGAAGCATAACATAAACACATTATAGCTCTCATCATACTCTGTAAATCATAATGGAGTAAAAAAAGGTAGCCTAAGATATACCTCATCTTCAATACTCGCAGAGTGCTGAGATGGTAACTCTGTAGCAATGGCCTCGTATAAGGAGTCGTGCAACTTGGGTAATTGGGATAACCTTAATAACCTCTGTATTCGGGGAACAAGAGAGAGCCGGTGGTGCCCTCTGCCCTGGCCAGCATAAGCAAGCTCTACGTATGCGGCTCCGCGCAGTGCACAATAGCAACAACATACCTGACGTTATCTCTCTCAGACCCCAATACTCTCCTCCCTCACTCGGGCAAATGGCCACACTAATGTGGTTTAGGTGCAGGTTTGAGGAAGCGTGATACGGCGGCTGCAAACACGGACTTACAATACAAGCTGTGGCATCAAGTGTACACAAAGGTGTGCGTCCCATTTGGAAAAGCAGAAGAGACAGGACAACAGCCTTCCTTCAAGCAGAACGTACACTGTCTTGGGCAGGTCCACACCGCTCAGTTACAGCCATCTACCTATCATGGATATTAAAGCATAACAGCTAAACGCTCGCAAGAAATGTGTTTTCCTAAAACTTTATGTATGCTTCTTTGCATGTTCATGACTCCAGCATTTTCTTTTTTTCCGAACATAATTAAAGAAATATTGACCTTCGTATATATACAGCTCATGTACTCTAGCTATGGTTCACATAGTGTTAGCATAAAAAATGATAAAGAATATACAGAAACATACATGTAAGGTTAACTTAAAGACAGTTTCACTAAACACCTGAATGCTGTACAAAATCTGGACTTACAGGAGCTCAACCTAAGGATACGTCATTTCTGAATTTGGAAAAGGCAGTCCTGGCTAACCCTGGCCACCGCCATTTCCTGACTCTCAATATGCTCTCCATCCACATGTGCAACACTCGCCAAGCTAAGCAGAGGTTCTCCCCAGACACAGGATGGAAGGATGTGGTATATGTTTAATGTTTTGTTTGTAACATTACGTGTCGAATGTGAACTCTAGCAACTCACTTTTATATATGTGTACATGTTCTAACATTCTTTTGTTAATGTTTTTGCCATAATGTGCTAGTGGTGGCTATATCTCGTTCTTCAATGTACTGACTCACGAAACATGATTTTTCTCATATATATATATATATATATATATATATATATATATATATATATATATATATATATATATATATACATATATATATATAAATTTCATCATTTCGCTAACGTAGGAAAAGGCGATCAAGTATGAAAAAGAAATGAACATATATCTTTGTTTACCTGTGACTAAGATTACACGAAGAAAGTGTGGAATGAGAGGTCGTTATCTGGGAGGTTGGTAATGGGTACGTTTGAAGGTATAATAGTCCCATGCGACAGATGGAATGTAGATGAACCTGTGTGGTGGAGGGTGGATGTGTTGGAAATGAAATGTTTAATGGCAGTATGTAATATGAGGTGGTTTGATCCAGTGAGTAATAAAAGAGCAAGAGAGAGTTGTAGTTATAAGAGGTGTATGGTTGAAAGAGCTAAAGACAGTGTGCTGAAGTGATTTGGAAATATGGAGAGAATGAGTGAGGAGAGCTTGAAAAGGTGTAATAAAGACAACGAGAACGGAGAGACCAAACTTGAGAATGATGGTTGGAGCCTAAACGAGTAGGAGGGTGAAGGGCGTGCGCCTGATGGAGTGAACTAGAGCGGTTTGGTATACAGGGGTCGAAGTGTCATCACTGGACTGAAACAGGGCATAAGAAAGCAGCCTTGGGAAACCTTGGAAAGGTCCCTGGATCCTGGTTGTAGATAAGGAGCTGTGGTCTCGGTGCGTTACACATGACAGAGGATGGATGTGAGCGAATGAGGCCTTTTCTTTGTCTGTTCTAGGCACTACCTCACTAATGCGGCAAACAGCGAACAAGAGTATATATATATATATATATATATATATATATATATATACACACGAAAGTTCTGGGAGCGTTGAAATATGTGTGGAAGGCGAGAACATTATCTCGGAAAGCAAAAATGGGTATGTTTGAAGGAATAGTGGTTCCAGCAATGATATATATAGGCTGCGTGGCGTGGGCTATAGATAGGGTTGTGCGGAGGAGGGTGGATGTGTTGGAAATGAGATGTTTGAGGACAGTATGTGGTGTGAGGTGGTTTGACTGAGTAATTAATGAAAGGGTAAGAGAGATGTGTGGTAACAAAAAGAGTGTGGTTGAGAGAGCAGAAGAGGGTGTATTGAAATGGTTTGGTCACATGGAGAGAATGAATGAGGAAAGATTGACAAAGAGGATATATATTCGTCAGAGGTAGAGGGAACGAGGAGAAGTGGGAGACCAAATTGGAGGTGGAAGGATGGCGTGAAAAAGATTTTGAGCGATCGGGGCCTGTACATGCAGGAGGGTGAAAGGCGTGCAAGGAATAGAGTGAATTGGAACGATGTGGAATAACGGGGTCGACGTGCTGTCAATGGATTGAACCAGGGTATGTGAAGCGTCTGGGGTAAGCCATGGAAGGTTTTGTGGGGCCTGGATGTGGAAAGGTAGCTGTGGTTTCGGTGCATTATACATGACAGCTAGAGACTGAATGTGAACGAATGTGGCCTTTGTCGTCTTTTCCTAGCGCTGCCTCGCGCACGTGCGGGGGGACGGGGTTGTCATTTCATGTGTGACGGGGTGGCGACGGGAATAAATAAAGGCAGCAAGTATGAATTATGTACATTTGTATATATGTATATGTCTATGTATGTATATACATGTATACGTTGAAATGTATGGGTATGTATATATGTGTGAGTGGACGTGTATGTATATGCATAATGTATGTGGGTGGGTTGGGCCATTCTTTCGTCCTTTTCCTTGCGCTACCTCGCTAACGCGGGAGACAGCGACAAAGTATAACATATGAAAATTGATGTGTGTATATATATATATATATATATATATATATATATATATATATATATATATGTATATATATATATGTATATATATATATATATATATATATATATATGTATATATATATATATATATATATATATATATATAAACATTATCGTTACTAGACTTTGTACATTACTGGAGTCTTACTTTCCCCATCAAAACTGTTTATGTATAGCCCGAGTACATGTGACACAGAAATGCTCTCTCTCTCTCTCTCTCTCTCTCTCTCTCTCTCTCTCTCTCTCTCTCTCTCTCTCTCACACCCTTCCGTGGTGTAATGGTCGGCGTTGGTGACTGATGCAAGCAAAATCACGCCCGGATTCGAGTCCTGGACGCGGCATTCTGCCCACAGCCAACCCAGTAGTTCATCCTCTTAACGGGGCTGTACACACACACACTGCTGCACCATCGTCGTTACCACCACTACTTGCTCCTTGGCACCAGAACCTCACTGAAACAACCCCAGCTCGTAAAGACCACTACAAGATCAACACCAATAATGAGGACATTCGTAGACTACATATAAGTAAACTATCCCTACCCTAACCCTCTAATAGCCTCTCTCTTGATAGTCTTATGTATCGAATGAGAATGTTTTCAGCCTCTGAGTTGCATCTCCCAACTTCGTAACATATTTCTGGGCATTCACAGGTGGTTCGCACCCAGACTAAGCGAGTTCTCTGCAGAATATTCATGTGAGTGTCCATGGCTAATGCTCAGAACCGATCAGTTGGCTTTTGTTTCTAATTTGAAAATGAGTTGCGAATGGTTTCTTCTTTTTGTTTCTCCTTTATCTTCCCTAGAATCACTATACTTTGTAATACGAGATGATAAGATCTATCAAATTTCTTAAGGTGCTAAAGATTCCATAATATCCGATACAATTATTGTTAGTGATCTCAAAGGAGCTAATAGAATCGTTTCAGTCTATTTCTTCATGTTGATATTATCTTCTGTTCCATGTAACCAAATTTCTTCCACTTCTTGCCTTTTGCCGTCTTAAAATGTCTTGACTCTTCATTCCGTTTTGCAGCAGCTTTACTCCTAAGATAAAGTATACATGTTACTGTCTATTTTCTACAACAGCCTTTCCTCCTATTCTTTAACACGTCATCCCAGCTTCTAGTAAAGCAGGCCTCATTTTTGATCGAGCACGTCTCCACTCCTCCCTTCTGCAGCAGTTCCTACACATCGCTATGAACATCATCATTCTACACCTTAACTCCTTGAACCTCATTATCTTTCCTACAAATCCACACCAAATATACTCATAGGGAGTCTAGTATTCATATCATCTTTGTCCTCTTTATGTTAATTTCCTTTCCCACTTTCTGGTAACTTTCTGAGACTTCTCTGCCTCCTCCTCCTCCTCCTTACATCATCCACAAGACCTCCCAACCCTTCCCTTGACCGCAGCCGTCAGGCGTACTCGAGACTACCCTCGTCTCCCATGGCCGTCCCCAGACGGGGAATCGCTGACCCTTGATATCACTTATGCCAGACGTATTCTCAACGTCGAAATGTAATTTAACAACCAATTGTATGCAACGCGTCGAGACCCACCCGGGTTCCCGTCGGCGGCTGCCTCTGTGATCCTCCATGCTCGCCGCTGTCACCGTAGATATTATCAGTGACGTACACGTCGGAGATGCCAGGAATGGCAGGGCCCACAAGCGCGGATTATATACGGTGGTGCCTTTGTCGAGCAAGGATATTACATTGATAACTGACGCCGTTGTTCCCATATATCTATAAGATCAAGAACATAATGGTTTTATACGAAGGAATACAGAGGAATTTAAACAGAAACAGACCTCTGGGTCCTTTCGAGGGTGTTTGTGATAGTGGGACATATCAAAAATTCATAGATTGCTGTGGTGAAAATTAGAACGTATAGAAATGATTCAAAGAGAATAACATGCTTAGTGTCAGTGTGACTAAGGAGGCGCCAGTAAGGTATGTCGTGGAGTTGAAACGAAATAAGGTATTACTTGTTATCTAGTTATTTCTTTTTTCAGCCACTTTGATTAGCAAATCGTTCAATATGGTATCATTCGTGTTAAGGAAGTACTTTGCCGCATTCGACGTAAAGCGTTTGTCCACGGTGAGTGAAATCAGGCGAATCAAGTCAACTTGATTGATCAAGATCGACAAAGCCTTTGATGATTTTGAGTACTTGTATCACCTCTACGCCTTCTCCATTCTAAGCGAAGTAGATTCAAGTCGTTTGATTTGCTCTCGTAGGGTTTGTTTCTCGGTCTGGAATCATCTTGGTAGGTCGACGCTGCACACTCAATTCCATGTCTGTTTTTAAGTAGTGTCCAAAGTGAACTCAGTATTCAATTCATTGGAATGAGTAAGAATGATGTCCATAGAAAAGACATTACCTTGTTGTATGTTAGGCGAACGAGAGTCCCAAGTTCCCCAAAATTCGCGCAGTGTTTCCGTGTAGATCTTTTTATCTTTTGCCTCAATTATTCATAGCACTTTTCAGCATTACAATATTATGCACAACCATCTAAACACTTCAGCACACACAAAAATAGCTCTGCTTCAATCGATACATAGACAAAACATTGAAAAATCACAACGGAAAGATTAGATTTAATCCAGTGAATCGTGTTGCAAAGCACACACAGGCATGTCTGACCACTAGGGAGGATGTCGTCAAACTTTCAGTCATGTAAATTTGTGCTCTAAAAAATATACATCAATCTTTACAACTTTATCATTTTCATCATAATCATCATTATTATTACACAGGAGTTAGCTCTAGACTTTAGTGATGTAACACTCCCTTTACAAAACCTTTGCATGTGACCCCTCATGCAACAGGATAAGGGAGTATGTCACTTTGAAGAGATGTCGAAGCTTGACCAAATGATATCTGTTAGGGTCTGAAGAGGCAAACCTACATACAGCCTTTCGTAAGCAAACCAAGCATGCTCGGTACCAAGTAATAGCCAACAGATACCTTAGACTGTCTAACCAACCAGGAGAGGGTTTCTTTTCCTGCAATGGACGGAATGAAGTGTCAAACAAATGACCCTCGACAAACGACTTACCCGACTTCGAATTAGAAAGAACAAAATTTCCTTTATGCACGGAAGGATGCCACGCCCTCTCTCCTCTTTAACGTAGGCGATGATACATACGTTTCAAACAAACCCTCGATCTGTGTAATGAGGTATGATGATATGCTCCGATACACAAGACTTTCATTCTTTCATCTGCTTTGCTGTTAAGCAAAAAACTGAAAAGAAAAATGAGACCGATTCATCTCCATTTGCAAATTGTGGGACAAGTCAGAGGAATTTATAACCCCTATTGATTATAACACAAAGCGAGTGCATTGCCACTGTCTTGCCCCTAGTGAAGCTGTGATCTTGATGAGCCATGGTGGAGGAGTGATGCGGAAAAAAGGCCTTCGCTCATACGCTGATGACTTAGTAAATTAACGGGCGATGAGTAAGATTAATCACAAGTCCAATCCACCCTTTCTCGCCTCACTGATGGCTTCATTACTAGAGGATTACGGATGGTGTGGGTGATGGAGGGCTCCACTCTACTTAATCACATTTCCTCTCTCCTCAGCTCAGTTCCACGTAGCTCACCCGTATCTTTAGCCCATCTAAGGTGCTTTCGTTTCATGCTAGTACCTTTTGATTGCAGCTCTCCCTATTTCATAAGAGCTCCACATGCTCATAATTTCTTGACATAACTTTCTCTTCCTGCATTTCAGCCTATATACCCCCTCTTCACCCTTGCTTCCTTCTCTATTCATCCCAGTTATCTTAATTCATCGCATCTTTCCCAATTTTATTGCAGATGCCCCTCATTTAGTACGTTCCCATTTCATCGTAGATGCCCTCACTTAGCACCTGTGTTCATTTCATTCCACCTTTTCTCACTTCATCACAGTTAACTTACTTCCTACAACCATTTGATCTGTCTTCAGTTTATCGTAACTCCCCCTCATTCCATGTAAGCCTTCTACAGTCCAACTCAATCCGTATAAATTCTCATCTGTTCCTTCACTCTTCATCCTAGCCCATCTCATTCCATCCGCATCTCAGGCTCACAAACTCATGTCAGCTCCTTTCATTTCATCCCGACTCCACTGATTTCACTGGCATTTCTCTCTCTCTCTCTCTCTCTCTCTCTCTCTCTCTCTCTCTCTCTCTCTCTCTCTCTCTCTCTCTCTCTCCACTGCACTGTTTCGCCACCATCATCTCCTGCTATGCAACCACTTGAACTCAAAGATAGATGGCACATTCTACGAAAAGATTCGCCCCATCCCACTCTCCTCGAACGTCATAGACGAATAGTGGAGTGTGCATCAATATCCACCTCTGTGATTATGTAAAGACTCCGTGTTGAAAACCCCTTTATATCATCATTATTACTTATCCTATCATCATCAAAGAAACTATCATTATAAGCAACTGTTGTTGTTGTTGTTATTGCTATACTCATTATCATAATTGTCATTGTTACTATCAGCATTATCATCAGAGCAAGGGAATGTATACAGTACGACTGGAATTCTGAGACGTGAGTGGTTAGTCAACTGCTTTTTGTATACGACACAGTTCTAGCGGCAGATTCCAGAATCACACTCCAGAGGCTCTCAATAGTTTCAGTGTGTGTGTGTGTGTGTGTGTGTGTGTGTGTGTGTGTGTGTATGCGCGCGCGCGGAGAATGTTGAGAATAAAGGTCAACAAAGTAAAGACAGTATGATGCAATAAAGGTATAAGACAGGATGGTTTTAGCTTGAATAGGGAAGACATGGAGGAAGTGGAGTGGTCTCGATACCTGGGAGTGGACGTGACACAGCAGATGAAGCCATGCAGTGCTGAGGTGGTTCATATAGAGGAAAAACGAGGGCTATGATCCTGCCTGGAATACAAAGGGTGTGACTGAGGAAGTCAGCGTCTTTAATGGCAAAGTTGAGAATGTTTTAAAGGGAGAGTAGTCCCTATGGTGCCATGGGGCTGTATCTTGGGCTCTGAGAGTTTAGAAAAAGGAAGAAATGGACTTGTTGGAAATGAAATGCCTGAGGACAATATGTGGAGTATTAGGAACGAGAATTTGAAAAAGCAGAAGTAACACGTCGTGTCCACTAAATTTCACTCTAAGACCTCTATTAATCCTGACCCATGTAAATAAAATGCAGGTTGATGTCAAACCTCTGGATATATACTTGCATATCATATCAACCATATGAAAGAAGTATGATGTATTCCTGATAGTGAAAACCTATGAAGAGATTTGGAAACGCTCTAGAAGTGGTCATATACATGACTATTGAAATTCACCCTTAACAACTGTAACGTAATATGAATTGGGAACGAGGAAACCAGACCAGACTATGACTTTCATCCTGTTGGAAGGAAACTTACACAATCTACTGGCAAGACGAGCCAGTGGGTAGAAAGACATCTTATATTTCACCAGAAAAAACCATATTAGAAGGGTGGTGATGGAGGCACATCATAGTTTGGTCTACGTTAAAATGGCATCGAAGGAGCTCATGGGAAAGTGGAGATTCAAAAAAGTGATCACCCACAGTCAATCATCTCAAATGAACATAGATATAACAGTCGTTTATTACACCACTTGTGAAAGCATACTAGATACTATAAAGGGTCCGTCATTAAGATAAAGGGACAACATAGCAGTTCTAGAACATACTCACATAAGATAAAGGAAGGCTAAAGGAGCTTTGATACTGTCTTCAAATTCCTTATTGAATTCGATGATATTTAAACCGAGAACAACTATCTGTATAGATAACGCAAGAAAAAACTGCGAAAGGAAAGAATAGCAGCTGATCAGTGAAAAAGAAAATGGTCAAGAGGAGAAGGTGACAAAAAAAGATAAAAGAAAATTAAGATTAGTGAGAACTAGGAGGATCAAAAGCCACGAGAGTAAAGTTCCCTCCCTTAACTATCAAACGAAAAATTATAAAAATAAGACGAGTTGCACCAGCTGGCCCAGGGTCGTACCCACATGGGTTCGACTCCTGGGTCTGGCAGTTGGCCTATACCCAACCGTGGTGTTCATCCTCCTCATGGGGCTTGGTTGATAAACGGGCTGGTGTGTGTGTCTCGTGCATGCGACAGGAGTAAAGACGTGATACTCATATACAAGGTTAAGAGACGTGGGCAACACGAGTGTAAAACTCTCGCCCTGTAACACACCCACACACACACACACACACACACACACACACACACACGTTTCTAATATCAAGACTTTAACAGAGTAATCATATTTTCAGTCTCGAGCAATTAGGTGTAAGTGACGCAAAGCCCTAAGTTGCTATGCAGAATATTCAGGTATTTGTTCATGAACTTTTGACCTTGAGCAATACGTGCGTAGCGAACGCTTTGGAACCGCTCGTTTCGTCTGCCTGATTCTGAAGTGTATATCGTTGGACGAACTGCTGGTCCAACTGCATTTTTGTTTCTCATCCATAAATAGCCTTACAAATGCTTTCATATAATTTCCCTTTCTTTATTTCTTAATAGATTCTCTCTTTCTGAATGGTGCTGTGTTTATCGTTAGGTCTCATGCAACGACTTAATTTACTTGAAATGCGATGTATATATTGTATATATACATCGCATATGTATATATCTAGATATTGTACATCTCGTTAGACAGAGTGGCACTCAAAAATTCACCAATTGTCCAGAAACAACTTTTGAAACCAACCTCCTACCTTTCTTTTGCATTTTTTTCTTCACTTTTCGTTCGTTGACAAGCAAGAAATATATTTTCCTGGATCCTTACTGTTATCATCAGAGAAAAATCTAGTCTGCATCATTTTCTTTTGCAGTAATGAGTCTTTTAATAAGAAAGTTGATACTTTTAGTATACACCAAATACACTTCTCATAATTTGGTCATTACACGTGGAATGAGATAGTCTTTTCCCGAATGAGGCTTGGATCTTGATATGTCTGGGTGCATGGGAGGGATGGCACGGAGGGAAAAATGCTCTTATGATTCTGAAATGCACTGGGAGTGAGTACAGTTAAGCAGGAGATTCTCCTGTCCAGCCTTCACAATCCGCCGTATCGTTGGAGAAAAAATACCTTTGCCATATCACACGTTTTCTTTTAACCCCGTCCATTCATCAGATTATATTCCAGCCCAACCTCCGTTTATCACAGCCCTAATTAAGAGTCACATTCCCCTCATATTTTATCCTGGTTATCTCTCACCTCTTCCCTCTCCGTAGCTTCTATAATATAATCCCTCACCTCACATCGTCCCAACCATACTTTCCTCTCGTCTAGCCTTATCCATTTATTCCGTTTGAACTACCAACGCCAAGTGCATCTTGCTTCCTCACGTACCATCCTGGGTGCGACAGTCGGCCCACGCCCACCCTATGTGCTCATCCTTTCGCTGGGACATAACGCTAACCTTGTCCTGTGAACACCATGTGTGAAGGGTCATTTGGTAGAGGAAAAGCTTCTTTTGGTCAGTGTCTAACTGCCTTCGATTTCACTGACGGTAAAATTGTTAGAGAGATACGCAAGATGTATATTTTCACTAAACTGGAATATGCTGTAGTAACCTGGGGCCTCATTTTGAAAAACCACAGAAAGATCTTAGTAAAGAGAATATAACAAGAAGATTACTAGAAATGAGTTGAATGATGATCGTACAATCTATCCACATTAGAGGAGAGACGAGTTGAAGAAGACTTGATAACAACAAATCAATTTCTAGAGGGTGATGACGGTTTCAAGACAGAGGAGGAGTTCATCAATAAGGGAAGAGAGTCCTGGAAGCCAGGGAAGAGAAATGTAAGGAGGGATGTGATGAAGTATTTCACCAGCAAGAGGATTATGAACTCCTGGAATAAAGTTGAGGAAAAACAAGAAAATGCAACTGTCACTGGAAAATTCCAGGAATTATGCGATGATAAAACAGGGACAAAAGGCGGGGCCTCACGTATTGATCCTTCCCCGTACACACACACACACACACACACACACACACACACACGCATACACAAATACATACATACGTAATAATGTCATATATACACACACATACAGTGGTAAAAACATCCTTTGTCCACCAGCTGCATAGTAATCACAAAGTGCCGGGGTATTCAGTGTTATCTACCGTTGCATCTCAATTATTTGATGGATATTAGAGATAATCATATACAGATTCATAACCTCACCCGCAAGTCTGACCCACAACTCCCTGGCAGAACCACTACGTCTACAGGATCCACTGATCAAGATCTTAACCAGTTGCGTAAAAGCTCCTCTACAGATACCCACAACTCTCGCCTCATCTTCTAAACATCATCCACTCATTTCTCCATAATGGCTCGTAAAACCAATGACCAACTCATCTCCCAAGCATAAAATGAACTCATTTTTTCCCCGAGAACCCATGATTCCCAGTCCACTCTGTACGTCTAACATTGCTCCAGCGGGTGAAGAATAACTCATATTAATCAGTTGGGTATGAACCATATAATTCAAGTTCGTTAACCGGCTCTAACACCCACCGTTTTTCTTGTTAATTGTCGTCCCCAGTGGCTTATAATCATATAAAGGAGCATATACGGCTCAGCATCAGCCCAGTAATTAAGTCCAGCAGGGCGCTCGCGGCTGGCACTTTAATGCACCTGTCTACGGTATCATCCACGTTTACAAGTCACACAAGGCGCGCCCGTGTCCACCATGAATAAGAATGAGAGCGAGATAGCCATTATGATGTCATTTGCCATGGTCAGCAATAAAGCGCGCACTCCATGGAAGGATTTCATACCTCATAGATTTGTACTCTTTTTTTTTCTTTTCTTTCTCCAACAAATTGATTACAAGAGTTTGTGATGATTACTAAATTCCTGTGTACTAGTCGACACAGTATTGCATTCTTTTTGTTTTTGTTTGATTTTCTATTCGTATCTTTTGTTTGTTATCTCAAGGAATATAATGAAAAAGTATGACAGTGATCTGAAAGAAATGAATATCCAGCGTCTTTAATGTCCCTCTCTTCTGTTATTTCCCAGTTTCTCAAATATACTAAATGAAACTGTTGCTACGTCAGACATCGTCCGTTCGATCTCGCTCAAATCATAAAGTGTGTAAAGATGTACCTTGACGTTGACGGCCCAAAAGACTTAGACAGATAGGCCTGAAACCCATACAACCAACCAAAGGAGCTTCGAGTTTAAGAATGTACTGTGTTACAACTCCGTCCCTTATAATTATCTATGGGTCTGTAATAGGAAAGACTTGGATTTCTCACCAATCTAGACTTGTGGTTTTAAATTCTCATAATCTATGTGAAGTTAAAGTATGCACCCATAATCCAGTTTGGATATCCGACTTTATCCATAAAGGTTAGTGTAAGTATACCTGGGAGTCTCGTCTTAGATGCCAGATCATTTTCTCTTCCAAACAATTTCTGTGACACCACCTTTGATCATAACATCCACAGTGCAGATCTTGCTCTATATACATACTTCATTCGCCCAGTCTAAAAACAACCCACGTTATAATCTCCCTAGACCAACCTCAGTCCGTAACTCACTTTACCCAGGCTGCACTGCTGTATCTCTCTCATTTCTTCTATAGATATTACATCAGTGTAAAGTTTCGAAAATTGCTAAACTACGTGATCAATACTCGGCCAGCAGCCACCGACTGCGTCAAAATTATTAACTTTTGGCCAATAGCAATGCGAGGTTGGATCTTTCTCATGACCATTTCCTTCCCCACCGTACTAGGCTTTGGAGCTTTTTTACTCTTCCATATTATGTATTCTAAATGGTTAAGACATGCCATATTCAGAGGAAAGATTTCTTTCCTCAGTGAAAACTCATATTATCCAAATCGTGTTTCCCCTTCTTCCCTATTCATTTGGTCTCCTTTATGCGTGTCATCTACGCCATGACTTCGATTAGGACTCGCTCATGATCTGAACCTTCAGCATAGGAAAGAAACTACACTTTCTGCACGTAAGCGGACAGAAAATCCATGTCTGTGCTTGAAAACGCGACATCGACCAGAAGACATTGAGTGACTGCAGGGTCATATGGGAGGATAAATGATATATTGTCATTCAAAGCTTCATCCAAGAAGCGAGGGAACTATAAGGAATCCTACAAGATCCCGGGAGCTTGCCTGCACCCCCCTAGCCTGCCTTGTCCTCCGTCGTGGCAGGAGGCACGCGCGGGCCGGCCAGCATAACAAGAGCTGGCAATGATCACTGGGCTGCCTGACCCGCCTACCAACACCCATATTAATCTAACCTTGGCCGGATTTACATTCTCCGTGCTCTGATGACACGAGCCGCTGCAAGGCAATTAAAGTAAAAGAAACGAATATATATCATCTATTGTTTTACAGTGTCTGATAGCTCTTATGAGGGGTAAGCCGGAATTAACTAATGAGGGAAGCAATTCATTACTAATGAAGAACTAAATCTGGGAAATTGTATTATGTTTCGAGTCGATAAGATGGTATACCTATTCATTCCATTGTAATATCCCGGTCTCATCCTAAATATGGAATATATATATCTAGGAGCATGTCTACCGTTCAATGGGTTAGAAACAATGGGTAATTAGTTATAATTACTAAGGAGGTAATCTACATTGCCATTTCATAGGCCCTATTTATGAAAAATACAGATAAACTGTGGCATGATGTGCATTTTCAGAAGCCTTGTAATTCAATTATATAACTTCATGAATTACGTTCCGAGTCTAATATTAACGAAATAGAAGTGAAGTGATCTAGGTGGAACTGAAGGGTTTAATGTTTTGCCTGCAGAGTCATAGATGTTCCATATACATATCAAAGCTTCATAGTTACGTTCGAGTATGCATATCAAACACTCACTAGCTTTCTGTTGCTTTCTTTAAGTTTTCCTCACCACACATTTGACTTCGGATAAGTGCGTATCAAATGTCCCATATTTCACATTATTCTTGAATTACACGAGACGTATCGGGCACACAAACACTGCCCATCTTTTGATACACTGATTATAAATGAAATAACACAAATTAAGAGGAAAATAGGAATGAATCGCATGTAGAAGTGTTACAAATGAGAGCGGTGACGTAAATAAGTTGATCGTTGGACCATGTTCCCTAGGAGTTCTTGGTGGTATACACAGTTGGGGTCAAATTCGTTCCATCAACGTTTTCGGGGGTTTGCCCGAGGTCTCCACATCTGGGACAGTGGAGGAAGAGGGTGGGGTCATTTGGGGCGCGGTAGAGAACAATTGTATAGTCTTACCTTGCTTGTCTTATTCATTAATGAGTTATGATGGGATTGTATTCTCCCATGTACATGGTTTCTTCTACCTGTAGTCTTGTAGGGTTGTGGCAATGTTTCAGTATTATCGTGTTTTCAGTAAGATGCTGACGAGTCATGCTATGCTGTTGTTGCATCTGTAGTCTCGGGCCTCCGTTTCGAAGATGAAGTTTTAAGCGTCGACTGAGGGATGTATTTTTTGCTCATACCGATGTAGTTCACGTCGAAGTTTAATTTCTTCATCTGGGCAGGAGTACTTGTTAACTACAATGGTAGACTGTAATTGGCTAGTGGTCTGTGTGAGGTTGTTTCTCAAAATGCAGTCACTAGTTTTCTTGTTCTTGTTTTAAATGATGAGGCTGAGACGATCTTCAAGAATGTTGCAGGTACTGTTCCTATGCATTCTTTCTCTCTCAGCTACTATCTCCTGGTGTATAAAGTCTCTGACTACCCGGAGGATGTCAGAGCCAAGCGTGATGTCGGAGGGTAGGATGCTGTCTGCACCCAGGTGCCGTAGTCCAGTCCTGGAAGCTGCTGATGGTGTGCTGAAGGGCAATGCAGTCAGGATAGTTGTTGATACTCATACCAAGGTTGGAGTCGTCTACATATTTCTAGCGGTTGGTTTGTGTCCCTTAGGGCGTCACTGATAAAAATGAGGAAGCAGAGTGGCCCCGTATGTTAGGGGTAGCGATGTCGATGTGGCCACCCTAAAGCAGACGGGTTGGTGTCGCCTGGTCATTAAGTCCACTAGCCATGAGAGGAGTCACCCCTGTAGTTCCTTGACCACGAGTGTCTTTATCATGATGCGGTTTACCAAGTAGACTGTCATAGTGAAGTACCAGGGTACTCTTGCTCTTCTCCAAGTTGTGATAAAACAAGTCTGAGGCTGATAAGGATGTGAGTGGTGGAGGAAGATTTCATATTTCCAAAGTACTAAGGGCTGAATCTTACTGAATCAACAATTTCACCCTAGGCCCAGTCAAACACTAAATCTTCACAGACGGCAACAGAACGTAAGCTATTAAGATACTCTCGATTGGTGGATTTGGGTGGTGGAGTGGCATATGCTGCCTTCCAAACTGTGGGATATCTAGATTGAGTGAAGCATTATCTATGGCGGTTAGCAGTGTATCTGATTCATGTGAGAATTCCTTTTGTAGCTGCAATGGAAGATCTTTGGGTTTGATTAAGCGTTTCGTTTTAAGGCGCCAAAGACGCATAGCTACTCGATATTCCTCTACTCTGTCCGGGGAAGATGGGTCTGGTAAGTAAGCAGGGAGGGAGTTGATATAGAGTTGGGGTAATCGTTGGCAAGTATCGGCAAAGTTGTTAATATGGTGTCCGACCTCCTCATTGCTATGTTGGGCTGCACAAGGGAAGTGAGAAAGCCTTCGCAAATCACAGCCAGATAATTCTTAAGTCCCATCCTACACACTTTTCGATATAATCATTCATGCCCACAGCTTTCAACCTCTCTGAACAGACTAATGTTCAATAAATTGGCCTGTTTCAAATGCTGCATTATGCTTAGGTGATAGGCCTTCTTCGCGGCTCATTCTTCGCGTTGCGAAGTTTCTTGTTGCTGTCGTTGTTGCGTTTATTGAAAGCACGATTTTGCTGTTGCACAAGTTACTTGATACGGTGGGAGATTCAGGCGGTGTGATTACTTTTTGTGTGTACCGGGAAGGGAGTTTGAATACTCGTGTTGCCCCATCTCATAATCGTATCTATACGTACCAGGTCTTTACTCCTGTGCACACACACACACACACCAGCCTAAACCAGGTAGCCATAGATCGACCAGCCCCAAGGGTAGGATGAACACCTGGGTTGGGTGCAGGCCGGCTGCTGTAACCAGAATTAGAATCCATTCGGGTTAGACTGACCCGGGGTTAGTCCGTGTGACTAACTGTCATCTAAACCTTTGGATGAGGAGGCTCATGGGATGAAAATAGATGAAAGGAAACGTTCACATCTGGCCACATGCGAGGAAAAAGAGAATTAAGTGGACAAGACGAGGAACATGATAAAGACAGATTAGCGACAGTAGAGGTGTTGTGAAGGGAGAAACTATAGTGGTGAAGTAAGAGACAGAGAAGGGAAGGCACAGAGCAAGGAATGAAGCACAGATTGACTAAGGAGAACAGGACTGGTGACACTGAGGAAGTTTTGGGTAAAGAAAGTAATGACATCAGAGGAAAGTGAAAGACTTTGATCACAGCCACAATCAGGACGACGGTTAATCGTAATCACAGTAAGAACATCTGATGATCAACACAAGGAGAACAGCCAATGATCACTATCATAAAGTGGGATCATCTTTGACCGCCACTACGTTGATAATGAGCCTGTGATAAGTAAGAATGACCGATAATGATCGCAGTGAGAAAGAATCTAATGATCAGTGCTACAATGACACCTAACGTAAGATTCCTTTTATATTGATTATGACCACAACCAAGGGAATGTGCTTATGATGACCGCTACCGCAAGAACACTTTATGACCAAGAGCATAGTGATAACCATCTGTGATCACTTCACCGATATCTAACTCAATGAAAACAGCCTATGATCACCCGTACAGTGAGGAAGTGCGAGCGGCCCTTGGTTATTTATCGTGGTGGGGAGGATCTTGGAGGCGGCAGATCTTCAAAATGAATATTACAGTCTAACTGCTTATAGCGATATTCGCATTTTAAATGAACCGGAATCGGTTCATGTAATACGATGAACATAAACGTCATATCCTTTCCATCTGCCACCTTGAAGTCAAGAGACATATGTCTCATCTTACACTGGACGGTCGGTACGAACGTCCGGCGGTGGAAACACAACCAGGCACTTTAAACCGGCGACCGTCGCTACGAGTCAGGTGATGATCTATATGAGGGAGACGCAGGGTCGGGCAAAATACCACACGTCTTCACTGACAGAGGTTCGCATTCTCCAGGGAAACCAGTTTTCAAGGATCAGTTTAATACTGATTTTTCACACGCGAGAAAAGAAAATTACAGTTTTGCCTAAAATTTTTTCTTGATGTTTTACTCTCCTGATTTAGTCGTTTCAGTTATAACTTTAGATTCTATAGATTTTACCTCAAACGCCATATAAACTGCATTATTCTATTTATATTGAATTCTAGTCGCAGCACAAATGGAATATATATACATATATATATATATATATATATATATATATATATATATATATATATATATATATATATATATATATATATATCTTACTGCCTATAGCCAATATCTAGCTCGTTTAGGTATTTGATATTCCGCATCTAAAACATATAACTAGTTACGTTTTCATTTCTATTGGATGTCATATAAATCACCTTTGTTCTTTCACACTGTTGTGCATGACGGAATCAAGACACGCACTAATATATCCAAGTTCATGACATCGGAGCACATGCATCCAACAGTCAAGAATATTTTAGCGTTCAAAGAAAGCAGATCGTGTCCATAAATCATACACTCTTTGCAAAAGAAACTATTTCGGGTTTATCCCCTCCAAAAAACTATATTCTATCTTATTATAAACCGCCTCTATGTAAGAAATGATGTTTACATGGTATCCTTTATTTGAATGCGAGTCAAAGGGTTCATTATCTTGAGGAGGAGAAGGTAGTGTCGTAAATGTAAACATATTCTTCATTGGTTATCATCATTATCATTATTAGCATTATATCATTACTATTATTATTGTTGTTTTTATTACTATCATTACTAGAACTAGTACTTGTAGTAGTAGTAGTAATATTATTATCGTTATCATCAATAATATCATTATTACCATTATCATCAAAGGCAATACTTCCATCCTTAGCAATACTGTCCATAAATGAAATTTTTAAAAATTGTAAAATCAAACAGAATCGGATAACTGAACATGAAGAAAGTCCCCACGAAAAAAAATATCACTTCAGGAAATCATTATACAAGTCACACTGATCTGTGATGCTATTTTCACTAAACTTTCTTGTTCTCCTGTACAGATGAAGACTGTAGTATACACCCTGCAAGTGTAAAGATTCCTAAATAAGTATCAAACTTTATCCAGTAAATATATTTGTGGACGCCCTCAATCTACACACTCGGCCGACTTCGATTTGATCCTTAACCTGTAGACGGACTGAGTTCATCGTGTTGTGTGTGGAGTGCTGCTCTTGAAGGGTCAAGTCCAGTTTTACAGAGATGAAAAGTAATTCGTGATTATCAGCTGCATATTATAGGTATATGCTTAAAGAATCGATATGTACACTTGATGTCTCTGCGATACACACTTCATTCAGTCTTTTCAGTATTGTCATCTGTTCCTGGCACTACCTCGATAACGCGGGAAACGGCGATCAAGTAGGGGAAAAAGAATACATATATATATATATATATATATATATATATATATATATATATATATATATATATATATATACATTCCTATGAGTCCAGTGGACTCGTATGAATATACTTGATCACGCGCAAACTGTGAAGCTTTCCAATATCAAATTACCACATGAAGATAGATGAGGATGTACCAGTAGTGTGTGTGTAGATAAGGCTTCATACATTCGACATATGTCTCTGGACTGTATAATGTAAGTGGATGATCATGTGAAACAGAATGCAACCAATAGGACTGACATGGTAAACTGTCTCTTCGCCAAAGAAATCATGACTCGCTGCCTGGTGTAGGTGTTGCCGTGGAAGTCTTACTAGAGGTGAGATACCTCCATTTTCCTGGTAACTGAGAGTCTAGGGACGTGAGAGTTGACTATTATTATATCTAGGATGTTGAGTTGATATATCGTTGTGTGTTATAATTTTTCTCTGAATGGCTGAACGTACCAAGCGTCCATGATGCGAAGGAATGATACACTTATAATGAAACGCTAAATGGTTGACGGACTGGTATTATCATTTAGAATTCTAGTGGGGTTTTATCGTTCAGGTAATTATTGACATCATTCATCATTCTACTCAAAAGATAACGTTATCCTGGAGCCAATTTTGCATGTGGAAAATGTACCAGTAATATCCTCAGATGATGGAGCAGAGTAAAGTCTTCATCAACAAGAATTAGCAGGTAACTGTTAGAAATCTTGTATCAATGGTCGATCCTGTGTTTGAACAGTTAACTAGTGACAGCAGACAGAGTCTGGAGTACCTTCATATGTAAAGGCCATCGCTAAGCTATGTTACCATTATGGGGTCAAAGACCAGCAAGGCTTCTGGGCAATAGAGAGGCCCAGATACGACGCGGGTTAATAGAAACCGAGGCATTCTAGCCGTCAACCCATTTTTCACTCTAGAAATCTCATTCTTTCTGGACAACGCTCAGGCCATCATCAGCCTTGACTGTAGAACCATCATTTGTGATAATTCAGAGTAAAGAAATAAAATGTCGAATCAATGGTCATTGCTGACAAGATGCAAAAACATTATACGATTTGGCGAAGCTAAAAGTAAAATCTATGCCATATCATCTGCATACGTAATTGTGTATAACGAATAAAACGCTTCCAGTCACCTGAAATGTAATGCAAACTATCACATAAAAGCGCCATTTGATGAGTGAAAAAAAAAAATCAACCCCCTTTCGTTGGGAGTCTGGCATCTGAAATGAACATGTCCCAGATTACTGCTTCACGACCAAGATTTGATTACGAAGACCAGAATCTCGAAAACGCCATTTGCACGATCCTAATTTCAGATAAGTGGTTATGGTAAATTACTTGCGTTATCAGAAAGAAATAACTATACACTTAACGACATTCACCATACAAATTGTACCTAGATGCAATCCAATGATGATTTGCCAACGAAACTATGTGGAGAAATGCTGTGTGTGTGTGTGTGTGTGTGTGTGTGTGTGTGTGTAAAATTGCCTATTGGTCCTGTACGGGAAGGGAGGTCTATTCTCGTGGGCCCTATCTCTTAAACTTTCTTTACTTTCATACAACTTCTTTAAATTTTTGTATTCCATCACTCAATTCACTCCATTCATCGTATACTTTGATAGCACTTCTTTCTATCTTGTCTCGTAAGTTTCTCGTTTAATTTCAGATTATGGCCTTTGGTTTTTCTGTCCCAGCAAGTGTCAAAGAAGTGTTCACTGTCGACCCTTCACACTGGTTCAAAAAAATTTATAGGCTGTAATCATGCCCCTTCCTCACCCCCCTTTTTCCCTTTCATGCCGACAAATGTAACGCTTCTAAACTTTCACTCTAAGTCACCTCTCTTAGTTCTGCTACTTTCCTTGTTGCCATCCTCTGAACCTTCTCTATTAGTTCTCTGAGCTCCTTTAAGTGCAGTGACCAATCTTGAGAACATATTCTAGTTTCAGTTTAATCCAGGTGTTAATTGGTTGTGGAGGACTGACGTACCTACCCAGGCATTCCAGGCAGTTCCTGCATGCTACAGGAGCAGTCACTGATACTGGTTGTACGGGAGAGACAAGCCAGGGATTCCCAGTGGATGCAGCAAGTGCCATAAGAGATTAATAGTCGTGTTGGAGCTAGGGAGTTCATCCTAGCTCTTTACTTGGTCACTTCAAGTGTCACATACGACCACCGTTTATGGTGGAGCTGTTGAGATAGCCTGGTACTCCTTGTAGCTGTTGTTTGTTGTCACATGTGGCTGATAGTTATGGTACACTTGGCATTCTTTGTGGTTAGTGCAAGACCAGAAGCGGTCATTCATTCCTTCTGGCTTTTGTACGTGCCAGTGGCAGACGTTGGTTGAAATGGAGCAGAGTGGCCCGGTTTGACATTCTTTGTGGTTGGTGCAGATAAATTCGTCTATAGGATCTGACTGAACTGGTGAACCCATATCAATAATTGCTATATTTTGACCGATAAAACACAAGGCCAGTTCTTATAATGGATATGAAGAGCCTTGTCATTGAGACAAGTGTGTGAGGTGGTAAGGGCTTTGATGAACCTCATAAGCAGAGTTTGCCATTACTTGTCACTGGTGCAAGTTCCAAATGTGGCGTTTGGCGGCGATGGACCTGAGAAGCCCACCTGGAAATCCCTTTCTGCCTGTAGAATCCCTGTGACTGGTGCGGGTGCCACACTTGGCCAGACCTTGAGGTGAATCTGGAAAGCTAAGCCAGGTCTCTGGCTGTGTTGGAAGGAGCAGCTCAAATGGGCAATTGTCGTCGTCGGTTCAGGCTTCGAAGCCCAAATGGGCAATTGTTGTCGTCGGTTCAGGCTTTGTTGTCGTCGGTTCAGGCTTCCAGAAGGCCATAGGTGTGGTGGACCTGAGAATCCTGGCCATCAAACCGTATGGTTGGTATGGGTGCCAAAGGTGGTCGCCGGTTCGGTCAACCTAGGATGAAAAGCTTGACATTCCTTACGGCCGCTGCAGGTGCCAGAGATATACTTTATTCATCTACTGTCGCTGCTAAGATTATCATATGCAAGAGATACGGTCGCTTCTGGTTGCTGGTTAGATGTTCTCCATAAATGCATAATGATAAAGTCTGACATGTATATGATGTGTGGATGAGTTAGTAACAAGTAATGGGTGTTATGAATTCCAGCTTACAAGTCAAGGACGCGACCAAAATATACACACAATTGTTATTTTGACTTTTGATCTGCTCTCATATTTCCCATTTCTCTTCCCCCATCCCTCCTTCCCTTCAAAGAACATACTAGATTACGATTCAGGAAGGCTTGAAGAAGTTATGATGATAATCATCATGATCATCATACTACTACTACCATTACTACCAGTAATAGAAATAATGATAATGATAACAATAATGATAATAATAATAATAATGATAATGATAATATCGTCTTGAAGGTTTAAAAAAGTTGCAGCTACAGGCCGAATGTATACACAAAAAAAAATAAATGCAATAAACAGGGTGAAACAACGAGACCCACAGAAAATATATTAATGAATCTACAAAGCCATTTCTATTGTTAAAGGTTATTCACAATTTCTTTACCGAAAGTCGTTATTTGACTTAGGAAAATACTTATATTATATCACAACTGTTAGAGTATGAAAATAATGACATTATCGAGGAAACTAACAAATTATGGAAAAGAAACGTACTTCACACACAAAAAAACGAAAGTATTAACGTAGCGGATTAGAACCTTTATCAAGCAACGCAATAGACGATTTGACGGAAAACATTAAGGAATCAGGTAGGCATCACAGTGAATGGTCACCAACGTGCTTCTCCCGACGGAGGAGGTGGGAGAACCTCAGGTGGTGACGGCAGCACAGGTGTCCACGCAACATCCTGTCCTCAGCCGTGTACCTGGTGACATGCCTCATCTCCGCGAGGGAAGTTGTGTTTCGTCGTCTTCCCGGATCTTCTTCCCACCTCCCAGTCTCTGACGTCTCTCTCTCTCTCTCTCTCTCTCTCTCTCTCTGAGCCTTTGAGGCAATATCCTCACTTGGTCCCCCCCTCTGTTCTTTCTTTAGGAAAACTAAAAACGAGACGGGAGGATTTCCATCTGCCCTGCTTAAGATTGATAGCCTTGCTTTTCTTCACAATTACCCCCAACTTCCTTTTTCTCTATCAAGAACTTACAACTCTCCACCTCCTTTTGATGGTTCTGTAACACCACCTCATGATTCAATGAACATACTTGGTATTACTGTGACATCCACTCTTTCTTGGAAACCCTACGTTACGGAAATAGCTTCGTCTGCCTCTTAAAAACTGAGTGTCCTGTTTAGATGACGAAATCTCTTTTCTTCTGAACAGCTACTCTATCTATACAAAGAATTTACCTGTACCTTACATCTGGGGTAGCTCTTGACAGTTTAGTAAAACGCGATTTGACAAATTCTTCCAAGCAAACTTCTAAACCTGAACCACCTGCCGTATGCTGCTTCGTCACATGATCACTTTGTGGCTGTTGGCAACTCACGGGTGGGCCGTTTTGATAACTATTTCTTTCCCTGCACCTCGAAGCTTTAGAAACTCTCCACCCTCGCATATCTTTCCCAATAACTATGACCTGCAAATTTTAAAAGACAGTTTTTCCCCTCCTCCAAAATTCGTAAATGCTTTCCCTTGTGTCTTCTTTTTCTCTTCATAATCCTCTCTGAATTTCAATTAAGGCCCGAACTTGATGTGGACTTTTGTTCACGATTGGAACCTCCAACGTAAAAAAAAAAAGAAATGAAAATTAACCTAGTCTAGACATGAGTAACTTACGTATAATAGTTATACGACAAATAAATGTTGACTCAATAGCTGATTAAATATCAATATAACGCATTATGAATACGTATGTAAATGGACGTTAGAATATTTCTGTAATGAAAGGCAGCCCTTGTTCACTCCACCAGTGTGATATTATGAAGATGATATCAACAAGACCGTAAATCATAGACGAAAAAAACTATAAAACCATTATTGCAATTTGATCTTTTATTTTTTGCAACATGAATGATACTCTGATAAATATGTGGAAGCAGATAGTGCATTCATGTAATCTAATTATAGCGATTATTTATCAGCACGACCCATATTGCCTTCGTAGTGATAACTTAATGTTTTTGTTAGCCCTGAATTAAACGAACATATTTGACAGGGTCAGATTTCAATGTGTGGTGTTCGCCCAAGCATGAACCGACAGTGAAGCACGCCAGGGCCGGCAACACAGTGTGTCATATGCACTTCAGGTGTACAGTTCATGAATGCACAATAGTATCCTTAAGTACAGCAGACAGCTTTCTACATGGCTAAATGATCGTGGATTAATTCTGTCGAAAGGAACCACTCGATCGATTGGAATAAGTTATTAAAAACTCTCTCGTACACACACACACACACACATACACACACACACACACCTACAAGTGCAGAGTTGGACATAACACTGAAAAGTGACTGGCACAAAAATTAGAAAAATGATTAAAGAACAAGGTTGATAGAAGTAAATCCCTGATCATTTTTAGCTTGAAAGAAAATCCATAGGTAAAGAACATAGGGGAAAGAAAGAATATATGTTTATTAACATGGTAACTGAAGGCAATACATCTGCTATATGCATTTTCAGTGATAAAAAAAGGAGAAAAATTAATGGTTATAATGAAAACAAGGGAGCGACCAGTTATGTCTGTTTAACTTGGAGTCCTCCAGCCAGAAGCTACTTAGGAAAGCTAAGAAACTTAAAAACAAAATGAAATTCAAAAGATATTCATAAAACGTGGTCAATGAAAAACAGTGGGAGATCAGCAAAGAAAACATCCAGAAGAAGAAGAAGAAAAAAAAAACTGGAGATTCAAATGAGGCAAGAGGAAAGAGCAGATCAGCCTGCATAGCAGTGTTACGAGATGATGATGTTAAACAAAGTAATAACTTGATAACTGTTGGATTGATAGTTAATGGTGAAGAGCTGGCATTCAAAGATCGTGCAAGCGAATGTGCGAATGATATCATTGGATCCGTGGAAGCAAATCTTACTAAAGAGGAAAGATCTCACCTGTTTTGCCTGGAGAGATACATTATTGTAAGGAGGAGGAGGAGGATTAGCCCTTTTAATAAGAGATAGCCTGAAGTTACAGGATATAGTGGAAGATAGCCCATTCAGACAATACATAATGGAAAGAGAAACTGCAAGGAAGAAACGCATAGGTGTGTTAATATCATATAATTCTGATCACTCAAAATCTTTTTCATTTCATCCTTCCATATGCATATTAGGTCTCCTATTTCCCCTTGTCTCCTCCATTTTTGACACATAAATCCTTTTTGTCATTCTTTTCGCATTCATTCTCTCCATACGTCGACACCATTTTCACACAATCTCTTCAGCTCTCACAACCACACTCTTTTTATTACCATACCTCTCTCTCTCTTACCCTTTTATTATCTATCGAATAAAACGACCTTACACTACATGTTGTTCTTAAACATTTCATGTATATATATAAGCAACTTTCTTTGTTGGTGTTTGAAACCGGAAAGAGTGTAAGATGCAATATTGTTTTAAGTTATCAACATAAAAGAATTAATCCTACTGATGTACTCTGGACAGTTCATAAATCATCTAATGTTACTGAACGACTCTTCAAGAATTATTATCATGATATTTACATTGATAGAAATTGATCACAATTTTTTTCGAGGCGCATTTTCAGTCACAACATTAAGAACACCGTTTTTGAATTCATTCATGAGTGAAACTGTAACTGATATAATAAACTGTGAAGAGTATCACTTTATAGCGAATGTAAACTGACCAACATGTGTCCTCATCTGGCAGTATCTAGAGAACAGGCCAGTGGCTAGAAAAGGACGTATCTAAACTTGGCAGTGATGATGGCATCACGAAGATCCATAGAAAACGCAAAGAAAATGGTAACTTCCTAACTGCCGTATTGTATATCAGTTCACATAACTATCAAACACCATCGTAAATAACATAGCGTCCTGTTGCGTCAGGCCCGCTTTGATATCTTAGGGTCGAGTCAATTTGTAGGATGTAGCATCATGTATAATCGATATACATATTTCATTACAAATATATCAAAATAGAAAAAAAATGCGGTATACAAACGCACATAAAGATTTTCATGACAGCATTATTAGTTTCCAAAGGTTTGATGAAGATCTTATGAATCTATGTCACTTTTGGGAGGTTTTGTAAGTCATGCTGAACAGTATCCAGTGTCTTTATGGCTAACCTGTTCGTACAACTTGCCC
The DNA here is from genome assembly GCF_036320965.1 of Panulirus ornatus. Taxonomy (NCBI): domain Eukaryota; kingdom Metazoa; phylum Arthropoda; class Malacostraca; order Decapoda; family Palinuridae; genus Panulirus; species Panulirus ornatus. The sequence continues at coordinate 30,573,714 of NC_092241.1, read as the reverse complement.
CTCAGTACCGAAGTTTCTCTACAAAATTTCACATATTCCATCAAGGAAAGAAAATTGAACACTACTTTACTTGAGCGATGAGATTTCACTGTCATTATGGTCGAATATCTTGAGTATATGACCGAGGAGTTTCGATCGTTATAATGATTCTATCATACACGTGAAATTGCATCAGTCTCAGTTGTCTGGTATCACAGTTAACCGCTACCAATATATCATTTGTTATTTACGTTCCGTTGAGACCTTCACAGCAGATGCCTATATTGAGGTTGGCTGGTAGCTATACAATAGGATATCAGTTACTGCTCTATATAGACAATATCATATTATGGATGAGGTTTTTTGCTGATTTTGTTGACTCCTCCTGTGATAAACAGAAATAATTTACCAGTTGGTTACCTACTAGGTGGTAAATTTATCATACTTATCTTCATATAGTGTATACTCTTGAGACGTAACCATGAAATCCCATTTTACAAACACTGTGATGCGTTTAAACTTCTCCATGACCATGACAACATATGTGCAACTACGTTTCCAGGATGTATGCCACATTTGCTGTTTTAATCTAATGCTTGAGAAACAATTTTCATCACGGTTATGTAAAACTGCCATTTTTTTGTTCATAAATGATAGATGAGTTCACAAGTATACGTAATCAATCCATAATGCAAAATGATTGAAGGGAAACTTCAGTAGAAATCTTTTCCAGATTCTAATGATTTTTTCCTAAAATAACAATATACTAAAAAGGTCTGAAACATTCTCTCACTTACATGAGAGAGTTTTCTGTATTTATGAAATCAATAAATCAGTGCATGTATCTAACAGCAGAATAAGTTATCTTGGACTAATGCAAGAGTCAGGTGTTTATTGTGTTCAAAACCTATCATAGAGCAGCTTAACATTACACTGATCTAGTACACCGAGTGTGGTATCAACGTTTACCACTTATTGCAAAGATGAGTGATAAAACTAGATGGGTGAAGAAGATACGTTGTAAACACCGAGGGATATCAAAAAGACGGATGTTAAAACACGGGTTATGGAACAGTTTATCCCTAATCCCAAAAACCTATGTTCCCATCCCCTATCTTCTCACTATTTTTTGACCCCTGTATCCACTGGCCTCTGAATGAGTATCATGTCATTATACTTATCATGCTGTTCCAATTGTGGTATAACATAGGTACTAAGCATTTCGTGGTAGATGTCTGTATTTACAGTGCCACCAAAAAAGTACGACCCAGTGACTCTTAGGCTGGAATTTCGCACCACACTGTTTAGCCCAGGTGATTCAGCCGCTTCCAAAACAATGTTTGGATTCTCAGTGGCACGACACATATGACTGTGCTGTTCATAGATCAATTTAGTTTGAAGTTTGCAGCACATGGAAAAAAGAAAATGTGCCGAAAAGTTGATCAATTATATTCGTTTTGATTTTCAAACATTTCTTATGTTTGGAGGCGGTGATACCCAACCTTTTCTTGCAATCATTGCACACGTATGGTCGATATGCAATGTACTCATATTGATGTAAAATTCTTCTCCATGAAGTTCCTGGAATGTTCACTTTCTAACCCAATCGCTGACGTTGGTTTTGATCGCTTTGTACAACTGACATAAGTTTTGTTTAACTCCAGGATTTACAATATCAGCATATTTTTGCATGCATCTTGATATGGGTTAGTCGAAATTATCTCCAAATTAATCATTTTTCTTATGTCCTTTCCCATTCTTCGATGATTCGTTAAATGATTTTTGTCTGTTGGTTATCTTTTTCAAAACAATTGTTCTCCCTTCTTTGGTTAGTATGTGCATGGCACTGCAATAAAAAAAAAATCGGAAAAATCATAATAATGAATTTCACACAGTGTGTGTTAAAGCATACGGGATGTAGCACAAATCTTTGCTTTCTGAAATCACTCTTCTTTTCGCTAATGTTGCACAATACATGTATAAAAACATTTGACAGATTGTGGCACAAGTCTTCCGTCCTTTCTCTTTTTCTGTTTCTTTCTGTTCCCTAACGTGTGTATATCTTCTTCTTTGGCCTTTCCATTGTCGTGGTCATTAATGGAGCGAATTTCTACCCTTCTAGCAACAGTTGTGTACCTCAAGGTATCTGAACTATCGTCTGCTCTCTTTCTTTTGGGCATCAATGATCACTCTCCATCTTCGGTCCCTGTTCACTCCTGGGTTGCTAATTTCAGACAAACTCACATACCTTCTCTCCTTCATCTGATACTCTTTCTCTTAATCGTAATGATCGTATGCCCTCTCTCAAATCGAACCAGTGCAACATTTCAAGGAGAAGCGGTAACCTCATTAAAATATAACTGTGATGAAATGCAATTATTTTTTTTCCTAAGAGGTCACTCGTTTCTCTTTGCTCAATTCTAAAACAACACAATTCGACCATGTCGTAATATAAAAGCAACGGACATGATCATATCCTCCACTGTATCCTGCCACATAATCAACATCACCAGGTATGCCTCCCAGGAGGAGGGAATGTGGTACAGGTGCTGTAACCACATTAGTAGTAAACAATGGTTTCCTATCTCAAGTTTTTTTCTTTCGCTAAATATGGAGGACTGGTCATGTATCTAGGAAGGTCCTTCCTGTCCCTCTCTCTCTCTCTGTTAACGAGATGGTAATCAAAAGTCTTTAGTCTCATTCATTGTCCTGGCATCTCCACTCCTCAACCATCCCTTCCTCTCCGCTGCATTCTTCTCTCTCTCTCTCCCTCTCTCCCTCTCTCTTTCTCTCTCCCTCCCTCTCTCTCTCTCTCTCTCTCTCCGTTTTAGTGATCAACACTGCGTGGTTTAAACAACTTTGTTTTATCTAGTCGTATATATATATATATATATATATATATATATATATATATATATATATATATATATATATATATATACCATGAATGCAGCTTGTCTTGAATACGCGAGTTATTCTTTCTCTATCATCCTTTTACTTCTTTTCATCCTCCGGGGATAGAATTTGGACATCTGAGGCAGCGAAGGTCCAACCTAGCACCTGTCAGGCATTGCCTTCATTCATACCATTACTTCATCAAGCATCAGCCACATAACTATTTGTATAACAGCTTAGGGACAAAATATATGTAATGCCAACTTGTTATTCCCTTCACTGGCGGTATAGATCCCTACAGCTCTGCGTTGTCTATACTAAATTGCTGTGAATAATCATGACAGGTCACAGCGTTTTTAGTCACAACATTAACGGCATAATAATGATAATGATAATGATAATGATAATATCAATAATAATGTTAATATAATGATAATGATAATCTATTTACAGACACTTCCTTCATGGAAGGAGTACTTCTGCTACAAAAACAATAAAGATAAATAAGAATAATGACAACAATAATAACAACAGTTATCATTACTATTAATATCATTATCATTCACATCAATACTATAATGATTCTCGATGTAAAGTTCTTACTCAGGGTTCGCCAAGCATCTTTCATGGAGATGTGACGCCAACGGGGCGCCTCCACGGCTTGCAAACAACGTCTGTTCCAACGCCAAAAATGGCAGCTCTTCCGTGTCGTATTATAAACGTCTGATCAAGCCTGAGTTGCTTCACTTTGTTTTGTAACAGTCAGTAACTTTAGTGGCTCCAGTTACCATCTTTTTTTTCTGATTTTGACGAAAACTCAATCATAAGCAAGCTATGTCAGTCTTGGATGGAGTTACAATTAACCTTCGAAAAATTGAAATGACTCGTCATAGAAAAATGGATAAGAACCACAGTTCTGTGTCACTCAGAGGATCTTTCCACTGTGCACACCTCCACAGTAATTCAGGGAATCGAACTTTCATCCAAAGATTATCATAAGCGATATATGGCCGAACCAAATAAAAAGAATGAAAAAGTAATATGATCAGATGAGACAGTTGACACATAGATGCCTTCCTAAATTTGGATTACGACTCTTTTTTTTCAGAGTAGCATGTTCTTTGTTCTTGGAGTGCAGGTGGGAGATAAAATCAGCGTTCATATATAAGTACCAAGAGACATCTCAATATACAGTGATAATCATATCACAGAATATGCCATTATTTTGGCAGATGATATAGATGGATTTCGAGAAACAAAAAACCAAAGTGATGTTCCCTTCGACATGTAAGAGAACTTAACCGGCCAAGACTGAAGGGTGACCTAAACGACCATGAATGTGAAGGCATGCATGCAATCCCTCCGTCAGATGAGAGGTGCAGCTATGCGCTCTTGGGGGAAGCAAAGATGGAGAAGCTTTGTTATGGACTCGGAGAAGGGTGACAAGCCGTGACGATGACCTGTGACCCAGCTAAGTATATAGGTTGCTCTAATTACCAGTGATGATACCCTGTAGGGACGTGGATACCCTGTAGGGACTTGGAGTAGACACACTAACAAAAAACAAAATACCCATAGACAAGGGACAGACGGTAGCACGTTTCGTAGAATTCATGTTTTTCATTAGGATGGCAACATTGTTGAAGCCAATCACACCACAGACGCAGTTATTACTTTTCTATAATGATATACCACTAACATAAGCTTGGTTTGCCTTCGCAGTTGTGCTACGGAGAATTTTAATTCAGATTCGAAGCCAGAGAAAATATTTGTACATTTCTCATGCATGCCTGGACTAGAGAAGCGTTTAAAAGAAAGTATCATTTGTTTTGAAAGTCATCCCTGAAAACCCCTCTTATGACTGGTTATTAAACACCCTTCGTAAACAGCTGGTCCATCAAGGTGGAGCCCTTGAGCGAGAGATACAACTAAGGCAATTGGGTGATTAATCTTAATTCACAGACAGGTTTCCGCCAGGCAGGAAGACAGCGCATGATAAACTGGCCCCCAGGGAAGGCTGCTGTTAAGGATGGGGCAAATTATTTGTTTAAAGATTCATGAGTTGCTCATTAGAGATTTGCGTTACGTCTTCAAGTTCTCGCACATCCAGCTTTACTTTTCAACACGTGACTTTACGTAAAGTTAGGACTACAGTCTGACTCTGTGTATAGATTTCAATAACATTATATTATGCTGGGACAATATGTATATACATCACTTCATGTTAGACGTCCACCACCACCACCACCAGTATTTAACACCGACTTCAAAGCGTAAAAATAGAGAGTTTCAAGAGAAACAAAGAATAACTTTCAAGGTTTAGCTTTTGTTAAAAATCCACGCAAGTTCTCTACGCCGAGACAATTCTCAGACTTTTATTGCAATAGAAAAGCGTCTTCTTGAGATAGGAAGACTAGATCTCTCTCAGCTGCTTCTTTTATCGGATCAGTTTGAGCGTTCTAGTCCCTAATCCCTTCTCTCCTACGGCTTCCACGTTATTATCCACGGGAAGGTTAGTTTTTCCAAGTTCGAAATCAAACCCTTACCTTTAATACCCCAGGAACTTGGTTTTACTTTCATCTCTTACGAATCTGAAGAGAATCTGAACTCACCTTTCCCAAGGAGAACACTCGTGTGTTGTCAGGGTTAACAAGAGCAAGCGAATATCTGAACCTCTCCATCACAAGATACTTTGTCATATGAAATTAAGTTAGAATGATATCAAGCGTCTACCTATGCTGAAGATTTACACGATTTTCATATACTGAAGAACAAAGAGGTTAGAGATTTAGAAATTTTAGAAGCAAGGTGTACAACGAAATGGAGTTACTGTAGAATGTACAGATTACGACAGAAGACGATCAATGAAGATTAATCCATTTAGCTAGTTACTGAAGGATTTATACCTATATAAAGAAATTATACGAGCCATTACAACGCTCAAATCATAATGAATTATTTTTAGAGTCAGTTTCTTTACGTAAAAAGGTGCTTGAAGGCTCTTATATAGCCTACAACTTGTGTCCATAAAGAAATTGCAAACTGACAAAGACAATTGGTCTCCATAACTTATCTAAAAGATTGTATTCCTTTGTCCTAAGTGCAATGAACGCCTACAACCTATCGAATAAAGTACGAAAAAACAATGTAGTATGATTGAATGCAAAATAAGACCAACGAAGAAGCTCATTTCATTCTGATACGAGTGTGATGAATAATGGCGAGATCTCAGGCCACCCTTATGTATGGTGTGGTTATGTAACGGACGTTAACAAAGGCAGGTGCCAAGAAGCTGCACCACAGCGATCATGATCGTTGTTTACAGTAGAAGTTTGCGTTCTTCTTACCGTTTAAAAGGGAGATTGCGGCTCTTTCATATGACACGTACGTGGCCAAAATACGATGAAAGGAAAGGAGTGGTGCTCATGGTTACTACGGGAACATCTATGCACAAGGACTCACCTTATATGCAAGTATCCCTGCGATATTTCCTGCATTTGGTTTGAGATCCAGGAGGAGACGGAGGGTAGGAGTAAAGAGGGCTCTAGGATAACAGGGCCTGAAAAGTCAGGTGGGTGAGAGGCATGCGTTGAAGAAAAAGAACGGGACTGATGTGCTATATGGGTTGCGACGTGCACACCTCGAACGCTTAAAGTTCCCACACTGCACGAATATTACGTTACAATTACGCTTCTTGTGTTTTTCTGGATATAGATATAACTTTTTTTTTCTCGACCAAAGATTAAATACAACAATTTGGAATAGTGCAAAAACGTCTCAAACACTTAAAACATCGTGATGGAAATGATCGAAACCTAAGGTTTGCGCTCACGTCACACACACACAGATAAGCGAGCGAAAGAATATAACATATGTGTGCGATGGTAAACAGAGCGATCAGACAACATTAAGGGGAGAGTACTGACTTACCTGAGCCACTGATGACAGGCAACGGTGGTGTCTCGGTAGCTCCTCCTGTGGAGAGGAAAGTTATATCAGTTGAAGTGGAAGAAACATCTTTTTTTTTCTTTGGGGGAGGGAGGGAGAGACAGACAATGCACAGACTCCAAAGAATGTTGAGAGAGAGAGAGAGAGAGAGAGAGAGAGAGAGAGAGAGAGAGAGAGAGAGAGAGAGAGAGAGAGAGAGAGAGAGAGAGAGAGGAGTTATATTAGTTGAAGTGGAGGAAATTATTTTTTTTTTGTAGGGGGGAGAGAAGACAATGGACAGACTCCAAAGAATGTTGAGAGAGAGAGAGAGAGAGAGAGAGAGAGAGAGAGAGAGAGAGAGAGAGAGAGAGAGAGAGAGAGAGAGAGAGAGAGAGAGAATCAGTCAGTAAATTCAAATACAAGGATCAAGTCCCACTGCCCATCGTTCATCTTGCCGTACATGTAGGGTCTGCGGGGACGCTTATATGACAGAGATCCTACGTAATCTTTCCACCTGCATCGATGAGCATATTTTGGGCAGTTCCTAAAGAACTAAGATGAAGATGATAAACTCAAACTCCCTAGTCAGGCAGCATTGGGGTTTCGATTACAGCTAAATAATGGATGTTAGCGGACGCGGCCTTTCTCCGTCTGTACCAGGCACTGCCTTAGCAATCAAGTATGGAAAAAGGAGATTAGAGATTGAATGCGATTGTATAAAGGTGTCTCAGTTTCTTGAAAACGTTGCAGAAAAGTTGTATGAACATTTCACAGCAACCAAAAATGGTTTTGGAATGGTTTCAGCTTAAGGTCATTTTACAAATTCGTAGTAACCATTCTCAAAGATTCTATGATTTTGTTCTCGCAAAGGAATCTCACAATGACGCCACTGGCGTTTCCGCAGCTATTGTGGGAGTCACGAAAATTTCGGTCCTGCAACGTTCTTAAAGATTTGCTACAACCGAGTCACAGTCCGTCGACGTAGCTACAATGTAATGGTTTAACTTGGTATCCAGTGGGATGCTCAAATACATGTGAAATTTCTCCTGCAAAGACAAGAGTCTGAAGAGGATCCTCTCCTGCAGCTGACCCGGCACCACTCGGCCCTTAAGGTCGCCATACCCCAGGATGCGAGGGCTGATCACCGACTTGGAGTTCTATGTACCTTCACCTTATCAACTAAAGACGCCTCTTTCGCCATTACAGAGTCATATGCAAACGCGCGCAAGAGAGTTGCACATGGTCTCCTACTGGGAATCTCAATGAGGTATGAGAGGAGGCCGCCCTAGTGCTTTACTGGTGCGTCCTCAAGTTGTGAGATCGAGATAAGTTTCATATCACTACGGTGCAGGGTTTCACAAGGTCTTCAGCAACGATAAGTGTTTGAAGTTGGTATGAGGAGTGTTAGAAAGATTTGTCCTATGGGAAAACGGGGGTTACGCTGTAAGTAGTAGTACGACTGTTCTGCTGGAAAGTAAAACCTGATCTTGGGTCTGATTCTATCTTTATAAACACGGCTCCTTTCAGAAGGAGCAAAACAACTTTATAAGACAACAAATAGGCCAAAGAAGAGAGCTTTTACTTTAACTAAATAGCTATATAGATGTAACGAAATCAATAGTGGAAAGTTTAAGAACAATAAAGGTTTTCAGCTTAGGCTTACCTTCATCAACCAACTCACTGCTTTGAGCTACTGGTGTCATCTATCTCTGTCCACCTCTGCTACTAGACGTATTACTTCGCTTTTCACATTTCAGTCAATCACGTTCTTTCACCATTTCCATTGTACCTATACCAATTAGTTATCTGCCCTTGACCAATCAAATGCCTGTATACCTACGTTTCTGTGATGTCAGGGTACAGGAAAACTGCTAAATAAAAGTTTAACTGCTGCACTAGTGGTTACCCGACTGCAGTTCATAAGTGTAAATTAACAGTGATTTGCGTCTGACTTGATGTGTTGCATTTCTACTGCGCCGTAATTTTACTACAATTACTCTCAATATTGCTGAAGTCTTATACTGGCATATATGAATACATCATGAGACTTACATTGTGATACTTCGGTTAACTCATGATATCATATTACTGGAACAACACATTTGTATCCTGTTAGCATAATGAGCGAGAGGAACATTATATCTTATTAATGGATAAACTAATTCTGATGTGACACCATTCTAACACACGAATTTAAAGTAAGAAGTTTAACCTGTAACCAAACGTAAGCTCCATTATCTTTGCTTCAAATAAGTGTTTAGTTATTTTAGTTTTACTGATATATTGCAAGTACGTGGCTATGAAATACAAAATTAAATATTTTGAGGAGAGAACAACCAGAGGACATATCATGAAATTAAGCAAAAGACTTGTTAGAACAGAAGTAAAGAAACTATGCTTAGAGTAAAGAGTGGTGGAAAAATGAGATTCTCTGAACAAGGACATGGTAAATGCGGACAGCATATATACTTCTAATAATTGAGAGGTAGTTGAAAATGTTCAAGTGATGGGGCCCCACGAGCGTAAAACTGCCTTGCCGTACAGGAAAAATAGGTAATTACACACACACACACACACCAGCAAAACATAGGCTTTCCCTTAATCTTCAGCACACGAAAGCCGGGAACTGCGTGGGATATGAAATATCTAACGACCTATGTATACATGATAAATCTTGAGTATAATGTGTTTCTTGCAAACGAATAAGAAATATGTGGTTCAGGTGGCCAGCGTGGTGTTACGTCAGGTGCAGAAATTCAGATGTAAGGAAAATGATACGACTGAGGACTGACAGAATAGAAAATGGAGGACTCCCTTGGAGATTATGTTGAGATGATTTTTAATGGTGGTTGTGTTATGTGTTCTGAGACGCTGAGGGGCGAATGGAAAAATGCATAAGCACAGTTGAATCTGCATATCTGCAGTGGTTGAAATGAAGGAGCCAACATCAGCTGGCTAGTGTACACGGCTCACAATGTACCTCAACAATATCTTGTGCTTTTCAAGTCGTTCACTTTAATAATCTATTTTTTTCATGCATGATACGAGGGGCAGAGGGAACACAGACTCCAATTCCTCCAGTGGCTTTACAACATAATGAAGCCAAAGGTGCTTCCCATTTTTTTACTACTTGTAATGATACAAACCTTTTTTTACCTTCCACTTTTCGTCGTTTTCTTTGACCACACTAAATCCCTTTTTCCCTCATATTTCTACTCAACTGGAGAATATACTATCTCGAGTTTTCTTTTCTTTGTTTATCTTTACATATACTCACCATAAACATGACTCCTGTTTACCTTAGATTTAATGTTCGCACTTCACACCTTGGACATGAGGCACTGCTGTCGTAAAGAAGGCATCGGAATAGTTGTACTGATACTTTCACTTATCTTTGTTGTCATTTGTTTCAAGTAACTGCAGTGACGTATATCTGGTCCTATTCTTTATCCCTGAAACGTTAGTATGTCAGCATCAACAGCACCATGAAATTTTTGGCCCTAGTCCAAAACCTCCTCTGCCCCGGACCAGAGTACGCGGCCCCACTACACACCACCACAATTAAGATGCAGATCAACATCTTCCCTTTGATCCAACACTGTGTCAGCATCCAGTAGGGCCAGCACCGGTGGAGAAGTTTTCCACTTCGTTCAGTTTTTTTTTTCTCTCTCTGGTCATTAAAGCTGCTAACTGTACTACAATTTCATAAAAATCCATTATAATCTACTTCCATATTTTCTACCATATATATATATATATATATATATATATATATATATATATATATATATATATATATATATATATATATATATATATATATATTTTTTTTTTTTTTTTTATACTTTGTCGCTGTCTCCCGCGTTTGCGAGGTAGCGCAAGGAAACAGACGAAAGAAATGGCCCAACCCCCCCCATACACATGTATATACATACATCCACACACGCAAATATACATACCTACACAGCTTTCCATGGTTTACCCCAGACGCTTCACATGCCTTGATTCAATCCACTGACAGCACGTCAACCCCGGTATACCACATCGCTCCAATTCACTCTATTCCTTGCCCTCCTTTCACCCTCCTGCATGTTCAGGCCCCGATCACACAAAATCTTTTTCACTCCATCTTTCCACCTCCAATTTGGTCTCCCTCTTCTCCTCGTTCCCTCCACCTCCGACACATATATCCTCTTGGTCAATCTTTCCTCACTCATTCTCTCCATGTGCCCAAACCACTTCAAAACACCCTCTTCTGCTCTCTCAACCACGCTCTTTTTATTTCCACACATCTCTCTTACCCTTACGTTACTCACTCGATCAAACCACCTCACACCACACATTGTCCTCAAACATCTCATTTCCAGCACATCCATCCTCCTGCGCACAACTCTATCCATAGCCCACGCCTCGCAACCATACAACATTGTTGGAACCACTATTCCTTCAAACATACCCATTTTTGCTTTCCGAGATAATGTTCTTGACTTCCACACATTCTTCAAGGCCCCCAGAATTTTCGCCCCCTCCCCCACCCTATGATCCACTTCCGCTTCCATGGTTCCATCCGCTGCCAGATCCACTCCCAGATATCTAAAACACTTCACTTCCTCCAGTTTTTCTCCATTCAAACTCACCTCCCAATTGACTTGACCCTCCACCCTACTGTACCTAATAACCTTGCTCTTATTCACATTTACTCTTAACTTTCTTCTTCCACACACTTTACCAAACTCAGTCACCAGCTTCTGCAGTTTCTCACATGAATCAGCCACCAGCGCTGTATCATCAGCGAACAACAACTGACTCACTTCCCAAGCTCTCTCATCCCCAACAGACTTCATACTTGCCCCTCTTTCCAAAACTCTTGCATTTACCTCCCTAACAACCCCATCCATAAACAAATTAAACAACCATGGAGACATCACACACCCCTGCCGCAAACCTACATTCACTGAGAACCAATCACTTTCCTCTCTTCCTACACGTACACATGCCTTACATCCTCGATAAAAACTTTTCACTGCTTCTAACAACTTTCCTCCCACACCATATATTCTTAATACCTTCCACAGAGCATCTCTATCAACTCTATCATATGCCTTCTCCAGATCCATAAATGCTACATACAAATACATTTGCTTTTCTAAGTATTTCTCACATACATTCTTCAAAGCAAACACCTGATCCACACATCCTCTACCACTTCTGAAACCACACTGCTCTTCCCCAATCTGATGCTCTGTACATGCCTTCACCCTCTCAATCAATACCCTCCCATATAATTTACCAGGAATACTCAACAAACTTATACCTCTGTAATTTGAGCACTCACTCTTATCCCCTTTGCCTTTGTACAATGGCACTATGCACGCATTCCGCCAATCCTCAGGCACCTCACCATGAGTCATACATACATTAAATAACCTTACCAACCAGTCAACAATACAGTCACCCCCTTTTTTAATAAATTCCACTGCAATACCATCCAAACCTGCTGCCTTGCCGGCTTTCATCTTCCGCAAAGCTTTCACTACCTCTTCTCTGTTTACCAAATCATTTTCCCTAACCCTCTCACTTTGCACACCACCTCGACCAAAACACCCTATATCTGCCACTCTATCATCAAACACATTCAGCAAACCTTCAAAATACTCACTCCATCTCCTTCTCACATCACCACTACTTGTTATCACCTCCCCATTTGCGCCCTTCACTGAAGTTCCCATTTGCTCCCTTGTCTTACGCACTTTATTTACCTCCTTCCAGAACATCTTTTTATTCTCCCTAAAATTTACTGATAGTCTCTCACCCCAACTCTCATTTGCCCTTTTTTTCACCTCTTGCACCTTTCTCTTGACCTCCTGTCTCTTTCTTTTATACATCTCCCACTCAATTGCATTTTTTCCCTGCAAAAATCGTCCAAATGCCTCTCTCTTCTCTTTCACTAATACTCTTACTTCTTCATCCCACCACTCACTACCCTTTCTAATCAACCCACCTCCCACTCTTCTCATGCCACAAGCATCTTTTGCACAATCCATCACTGATTCCCTAAATACATCCCATTCCTCCCCCACTCCCCTTGCTTCCATTGTTCTCACCTTTTTCCATTCTGTACTCAGTCTCTCCTGGTACTTCCTCACACAGGTCTCCTTCTCAAGCTCACTTACTCTCACCACCCTCTTCACCCCAACATTCACTCTTCTTTTCTGAAAACCCATACAGATCTTCACCTTAGCCTCCACAAGATAATGATCAGACATTCCTCCAGTTGCACCTCTCAGCACATTAACATCCAAAAGTCTCTCTTTCGCACGCCTGTCAATTAACACGTAATCCAATAACGCTCTCTGGCCATCTCTCCTACTTACATAAGTATACTTATGTATATCTCGCTTTTTAAACCAGGTATTCCCAATCATCAGTCCTTTTTCAGCACATAAATCTACAAGCTCTTCACCATTTCCATTTACAACACTGAACACCCCATGTATACCAATTATTCCCTCAACTGCCACATTACTCACCTTTGCATTCAAATCACCCATCACTATAACCCGGTCTCGTGCATCAAAACCACTAACACACTCATTCAGCTGCTCCCAAAACACTTGCCTCTCTTGATCTTTCTTCTCATGCCCAGGTGCATATATATATATATATATATATATATATATATATATATATATTCTTTTTCTTTCTTTCAAACTATTCGCCATTTCCCGCGTTAGCGAGGTAGCGTTAAGAACAGAGAACTGGGCCTTTGAGGGAATATCCTCACCTGGCCCCCTTCTCTGTTCCTTCTTTTGGAAAATTAAAAAAAAAGAATAATGAGAGGGGAGGATTTCCAGCCCCCCGCTCCCTCCCCTTTTAGTCGCCTTCTACGACACGCAGGGAATACGTGGGAAGTATTCTTTCTCCCCTATCCCCAGGGATATATATATATATATATATATATATATATATATATATATATATATATATATATATATATATATATATATATATAATGTGGTAATAATGGCAAATTTTGCGTCAAGGAAACTGATCACTTTCCTGATATCATGACAGTGACTTCTTATGTTTTACGAAAACGATCACGTTCATCTCCGTTTATCAGGGCATTCATTACCCACTGATATCTTCGTTCAGAAAAATATATATATACCACTAATGGAAAAACACTTTCGTGAACATATTCAGTGCATCCTTCACTGACCTTCATTCACAGACACATTCGTTCCACGAAAATTCTCCCTACAGCATCCCAGACTTCACGAACGTACTATTCCAATAGTCTACCAGCAGACACTCTCTACCGGCACACATAGTCTATTTCAATTATCCTTCATCCTCCACAATCACACGCATTCCATCCACACACTAACTGCCAGATCTCACTCGTAACAACACGATCAAGACACACATTCCACTAGATGTTTACCACATCGAGTCATTCACTCCACCACCACCACTTATCAGTTCTTCCATTTAACTACCATAATTCATAGAGTTATTTTCACTCTACAGCCAAACTTGCGTTACCGAGGCGTTCACTCCGCCACCATACTTTCACCATTTACTCTACCACCATACTTACTGCATAGAGTCACTTATTCCACCAAGACGATCAATTACCATGACGCCGTTAACTCTCTCACTCCATTCACAAACTCAAGATCAACTCTCACTCAGCCGGCACACTCAGACCTTAAACACACACACACACACACACACACACACACACACACACACACACACACACACACACACACACAAATAGCTTCACCAACTTAATCCCTTCATCAAATGATTTTTCTTTACAGCGAGACTTAATTTTCTGATACGCATTGCACTTACCAGCTCATCCTACAAACGCAGAGAATTTACCAATGAACTCTCATCACCAACACTTTCCACTACGATAACCTTCTCTCCAACAACACTCGCAAATTACTACATACCACCACCAACGCTCGTATTCTTCAACGTTTTCACCTACCCCAACCACTAATTCCACATACATATTCTGGTAATAGTCTCACTTCTCTACTATCCTGTCTTAACCTATCCAGGTTAGGAATGCAGGGTTCTGTTATTGTTCTCCAGCAATACCTTCATCAAAGATCATCAGGTCATCTGCTATATGTCCTTCCTTATGTACGCCCGTGTACCACATCAACAAATTTACTTAAAACACAGTCACTTCAGTAATGGCGGCCCACTTCGAGATGCACTTATTCTAAGGAAACCCTCATTAGCAAACATTTACTTACGTAATCCTTTTTTTTTTCAAGGATATTCACTGTACAACAAATTTGTATTTCCATTCTGAAGCAATTACCAACGAAAGAACCACCATCACGGTCATTAACACTCACTCCACCACTATACCCAACCCATCACCATGCCATGGGCAATCTTCTATGCCATGTTTCATAACATAAGATGCGAAATTCACGGTACAAACTTTGACCCAGAAATTCTTTCTGTCCTCCTCAACACATATCTCAGCTGGACCCACCGCCTTCTTCCATCTGGTCAACACCACCCCGCTCTCCTCCTTCGCTCTGGTCACCGGGTCCTCCAACAATATTCAGATCACTGGAGCAGATAAAACTCACCGCCAATCTACCATGTACTAACTGGCTCCACCGCTTGACCATGTACTTGGGATTCAGGAGATGCGACGTCTGGAAAAAAGTGGTGGGTTCAGAGTGATAGAGTTGACGCACCTGAGGCCTGGTGCTCTCTCTCTCTCTCTCTCTCTCTCTCTCTCTCTCTCTCTCTCTCTCTCTCTCTCTCTCTCTCTCTATGTATATATACATATGATATTTTTCTCTCGTATGTGATGTATATCTTTTACACACTTAATTCTCCTTTGTTTCTATGAACTGGTGACAAAAGCGTCCTATCAGTTTCGTTTTAAAGTTACCATCCAATCAGACATCACATTATTTTGATACGTGTATCATGCTTAAGCACCCATATCCATCCAATCGAATACGAATGGAATTCACAGAATTTGAGAAAGAAGAAAAGGTCTTAATACGCGGTTTTGAAGTCTCAAGGAAACCTTTTGCTTTAACTCTATACTCTCACACAATAGTACGCCAACTGCTGAAACGTATGCTATATAGTTTTGCATACATATGATGATATGTCAACTTAAAGAAGACACATCGGTATTCCAGGAGGCGTGGCTCTAGATGGTGACATGGAACGTCCTCCTGTAGAGGAAATACTGTTATCCCTCGACTTCCCTAAGCCATGGTTCCTTGATGGCACTAGTGACGGACTCTTGCAGAATGAACGTTGTTGTGGATGTAGTGGTACGCGCTGACGTCAAACTAAAACTGAAATATTTTCATCTCTGCTGCAAGTCACGACCTCCATCATACCGGTCGACCGCTGCACTACCCCCAGAGTCCCATTTACACTTCGATTGTTTTCTTAGACAGGCAATATGATGATCAGAGGTGGTTCACAGTGTGGCCGAGGAGAGCGAAAGTGATACGGTAATGGGGCTCTGGTGTGGCGGTCATCGTTGCCTTGTGATGGATGGCTAAGTGGCGCCTAACAAATCAGCCTATCATATTACGAATAAGCATATCAACGAGTGATTAAGCCACGAGTGGGTTCAGTACCTGGTTAATGTTGCGAATGGACATCACCTTTAGTGAAGACAGTACCGGCATGCCGCCAACTCCAATTTAGATACATATGTTCCGACATGAGGGTGAATGAGGTACGTGTCTTTGTGTATAGGCTTGTCTGTTCCTCGTATCTTACTACGAAAGCTGGGCATTTGCCTCCGTGACCATCTGATACAAATGTATTTTGTAGGACGTGCATCTTCCGTTGTATTTTCCTACCTACTATCTCTGTCTTAGAACTCCTTAAAATTACCACGTACACCAAAAGATTTCTTCAGTTGGATTTTTCCTATCTCTTTTCGCAGTGGTAGAGCTTAAAAGATATATTCATCTCTAGCAAAGTCATCTCAAATACTGTTCGATTATCTAAGAGACAAGTAATCGTTTGGCAAAAGTCACTGTACAGAAGTATACATTCCTTCCAGTAATTACGTGGGATGAATGTTAATCACCCACTGACGACTCCACATGAGCATATTACACATTACATAGCGTTTCAAGAAGGGTATTAGTGCATGCTTCGGATAATTCCAAGTTCTGCTCTAATTTCACAATCATGCAGCTGGATCCCTCGAGGACCAGGGTGAGGCAGGCAAGGAATCCGAGTGATTTCAGTGACGTATCATAAACGAGGCTATAACCCCGTGACAGCCAGGCCCTCGACCGTGACGGAGTGCTGGGCGCTGGTTAATAGTCTCTGCTGGACACAGAGTCATCCGAGTACCGGCACAATTTTACAGCAGATCCATTTTCCTCCCTCCAGTCGAGTGACAGTGCTCTCATGTACAAAATAACTCGCCTGATTTTTCGGATAACAGGAACAGAGAGTCAAGCAGCCTACCTCCCTCCCTTGGATCCATTCGATCGTAGTACTAAAGCTATTTTCGGTGGAATTCGCATTCATGTGTCTATCTCCCTTGGTGCAGCCTATCTTGTTTGGCCTACTGCTTGGTGCATATTCGGTTGTTTGGTCTGTCCTCTGCTGTAGCCCACTTTGTGTGTACTGGCTTGTTTGGTCTTGGTTTCGTTGAGTCACCTCGGCTCTTTTAGTCTGACTCTCACTGTAGCAGCCTTTGTTCTACCTGCCTGGCATGTTACTTCTGGCTATCGTTGCAGCAGCTTGGTGTATCTGTTCCAGCCCTCCTCACTGCAAAAGCCTGACTTGTATGGCCTTGCCCTCGCTCCAACTGCCAGGTGTCCTTGCTCTGACCTTAGATGCAGCAGCCTGCTATGCTTATGTTATAGCAGCTTGGTAAGACGGGTTTGTCCCTTTCTGCTGCATACTCTTATGTTTGGGGTCTTTTGTCTCAGTTTCATTAGCCTGACAGGTTGGATGTAATCCTCGGTATAACAGCCTGAGTCACTTGGTTGAACCCTTGTTGTGGCAGCTTTACACAGCCAGTTGAGTAATCAGCAAACCATCCTACATTCCTCAAATGTTTATCGAAGGACAGAGTCGATCATCATTACAATTATGAATATTCCCTTCTACTTTAACTGTCCATCTAGTATATAAACATACTGCTAAAATATTAAACCATTCCTCTGAATTTTGATTGAAATCTCTGCATTACATCCCTCGCAGACTTGGGCTTCCGCTAAGAAACAGTAAGGTAACCGTGGCTGTCAGCACATTGCTCTGACATCCTGACCTTCGTAGTCATCACGTCATAACATTGTCCTTAACGAGTCACTGCCGTCGTAATACGCCACTAAATGGTCACCTGGACTGTATCACCACCTAAACGGCACCAATACCTTAGTGGGAGGAATTTGAATCACCGTCATGTACCCTTCACTGAAGTAGAAGTGGTTTGACAGACACTTCATTTTTGAGAAGCTAGAAGTCGCCAGTTGCAGACCACAGAGCCTACGCCCAGCATACCACGGCACTATCACTAAGACGTGACCATCACTGGGATAACACCATTGCAAACACATGGTCGCTATCTTGTTTACTTGATCATAATGGTGATAATGATGTTCTCGCGACACTGTTATTATGTGCAGACAACGTCATCATTATGGATAGTGCTTCTATTACAAATGATGTACTGGTGACATCAATATCAAGGTCAATGCATTATGGAGAAGAAAGGATGACGAAGCTATTGTCTTAAGGCATCTTTGACGCAGTGATGGTAATGCCACAGCCATCATAATGTTTGTTGGTAATGATATTATGGTGGCGATGATGGCACTACCCCCAATGTGTCAAAATCCCCTTCGCAATGGTGTTACTCTCACCTTGACGGTGCATCATTCATGAAAATAGCGTCGCCAGTCCTGAGACATAACCATAATGATGTCCTTGGCACATCACTGGGATGATGGCACCATCACAGTGTCATCACCGTAATGATAACTCCATCAAAATATCGACATTGTGGTAGCGCCATCATTACCAGCACGACACCTTTACCGTGATGGTGCCACCATCAGTACAAGTAAATCCTAACGAGGCCGTTTGTGACAGTGGAACATATTAATCATGGTACCATCACCAGCGCATTGCCGTCGTAACATTGGCTTCACTATTATACCGTGAACATCACCATATCACCAACACGTCACGCACACCATGGCGCAAGGCGAGATGGCTCCTCGAACGTCCTGACACCACCCAGCCCAACCCCAAAGAGACTTACCATCCCTCCAGTCTCTATAGCAACGAGGTAACCAGATATCCTGCGGAGTCTCACAGAAGCCAGGTGAGCCTTCGGCATCATCCCTCCTGACGAGGGTGGCAGACGTGGGAGCCCAACAAAGGGAAGCTGTTCCTCCGATATCATTCCACATGAAGAGAATGGTGGCCATGTGAGCCTCATAAAAGCCAACTCTTCCTCCGGTGTCTCTCTACATGAAGCTCCTGACAGACTGGGAACCCCACACAGGCCAGCTGTCTCCGACGTTTCTCCACACGAGGTGGCCCTCCGACTGTGGAGGTCTCAGAGACCAACATCTCTTCAGATGATGCTGAAAGACCTGACAGTACGAACATCAAGCAATGCGATAGATACGTACCACTTGCTGCAAGCACAAGGTCAGATCTAAGCTCTGTGATATTGTAACAGCCTTGAATACAATGGGGTTGAGATAATATCTGGTACGCAGAATATGATTCTAGGATTGGTACAACTCTACGTAAGTTCTGTGGTATTCGACATTAAGGACACGTTACAGCACTACTTACTAGTGCAGCCTTTATCATCGACTTCAGGTTTCCAAGTCTCAGGTTTTATGAATTTTCAAAGCACGTTCCTGACACTGATGAACTTTAGGATGTCTTTTTCAACCTGGCATTTGCAAGCTACTGATCACAAGCACTTTGATGATTGCGGCAATAATACTGAGAAACTTCATTTACGTATTGCCCTGATGTCCACTTGCATTCATGCTCACCCATTCTCTGCGACTTATTCTATATACTACCTTCCTGTGTATGTAAATGTATGGTAACCCTACCTATAATGTGTATTGAGTGTACAGCCTACCTCAGCTGTTATGTGCCAGCCTACGATGTATATGTATTTCAATATTGAACATACGAGAATTTAAGCTTACCCATGTAACATAGCGGGAGTACCACTCTGCTCTCTGTATACATGGTTAGTGACCGAACAAGTAATTCCTGTGTCTATGAACTGAACACATGGGATCCTCTACCTACTTCTGTAACTCGTCTCGTTGATGAATCTTATGTCAATTTGTATATGGGCACAAACCTATAATCTCTCATCTCTGTAACCTATCTCATATATTACTCTCGTGTATTACTCTCCTCTCCATATATATATGTGTGGTACTGACTCATCCCATATATTTTGCTTGTATCTATGTACTGAAAACAGAGTGTAGGAAACCTTTTGTAGCCAAGACGGCACAGGGGATTTGAATGCCTTACTCGAGGTCATCTCCAGCTTAAGCCAGGTTCCCACTTCATCGACCATCCCCACAGGAGAGCACAAACAGATGGGTGGACTGCGTACAACTGCTACGACCGGGATTCGAACCAATACCAGCTTGATAACGAGTTGCCCGTGTATGCCTCTCAGTAAGTATCGCTATCCGCTTCACCACGGAGGCCTATATACTTGCTTCATACTCTCCTGTACAAGTTTACCTCTGTACTTCCAAGTTGTTTTTCCCTAGCGCTCAGTAACGTATTACCCGCGTCATAACGTGTGTCTATGATAAGCAAAACTGAAGCATTCTACTTTTTCTCCCCCACATGAAATATCCAGGATGACTGGCGGAGTCCCACAGGAGTTAGCCTTCCCTCAGGCGCCTCCCCACTTAAAAGACTGGGCGACCTTCGTAGTCCCAGAAGAATGATCACGCATCAAAAACTAGTGTTCATACTCACGTGCGCCGCCTTAATTGGATCACGAAGATGGATCTTAGATCAGAGATGTTCCGCCGTCGTGTGAGGCATTGATGACAAATACATTGACAACTGATGATTGTGTACAGTTAGCATGTTACACGGTAAAGAGGCCAGCTTGTGGTTGCAAGTACTTTCTTTCGTCTTATTTTCTGACAGTGTAATGATACCCGAGTCTGCTAACCTTTGATCCCAGTCCCTACGTTAAAGATAAGAGTAAAATCATTATTAATTTCGTTTTCTTGCCGTCATTATTCACTGCTTACGTTATTTACATTATTTCCTTCATAGACGCATAAAGAATAACCATGGCAAAAGCGAAATGACAAAACAAAGTCTGTTGGAACTACAGAAAAAAATAATTCGTTTTCCATTATGAACAGTCATAAAAGAAATCATGGCTGGAAATATATCCAAAAAAATTCTAAATGCTAAAGAAATAAATGCATTTAATATTTTGTCCCCAAAAATGCCACAATCAGACTTGTGGATATGAAACCATTCGTTACAGCAGAAATTTACCATTCCAGTTTTTATATATGAACAGCCGAATTCATTAGGCTAGATCTCACGCACAGAATGAGCAACATTTAAATACCCACGCGAACTGCAAGACATGCATGGCTGAACACATAACGCTTAAGAGAAAGTCATTTTATCAGAAAGATATTCTCCTGTCGCAGTTTCTTCTTGAACCGAGTAAGTCTTAAGGCAAATGTTGTTGATACCTCTTTCTCAAGAGACTGAGATAATATCTTAATTAGGAATCATAATCAGAATTACGGGGAGTTTAATCATACGACAATATCATACCCGTAAGAAGTGTCTTTGTAGGAGAGATGTGAGATGTCGTTGAAGAGATGAGGGAGTGGTTAAGAGCCCTAACATCATTATAATCTTCAGTACTCCCCTGTGTATCCATAGGCAACACATATATAGAATGCTGCTCTGCAATCCGTCTCCTATGACTACAAAACCTCATTATGTATTCCATCAATTTGCATCTAATAGTTTTTCCATAAAGCGTACTTATCGATGTCCTTGGAACACTAGATCACAGTCTCCAACATATTCCCATGATTTCCATGTGTTATCTTAAATCATAATTCTTCCCTGACACCTGCATTCAGAGGAGAAGGAACACTTCATTAAATACTGCTATGCTATCTATATTCTCTGCGAGGCCAGCAGTGGGCAGAGTCACATGGTGTTTGTTTAGACACACCAGATCCGTTAAGTTACCAGGTCTGAACAGTGACTTGAATTAGGTGCTTGCCAAGTCTAAATCCATCACCAGGTCTCATCAGTCATATGCTCCATCAGTTCACCAAGTCTGATCTATCATCCGGTCTACTTGGAAGATCGACTCTATTCCGTTACTAGGTCTTGTGGCCCAGTAGAGCTAATACGTCTCCAAGCCTTAAGGCTCATTGATCTGTTACAGGGTCTAGAGTTCCTCAGGATAGATGCTTCACTAAGCCTGGTAGTCCATTAGGCCTGAACCGTCACCAGGTCTTGTAACTCAGGTGATCGCAGTTGTCAGGTGTGGTTGAAGATTACATCCAATCTTTCATCAGGTCCGGTCGCTCAACTAGTCTCATTCATCACCAATAGCTCACCATCTATGATCCATCACCAGTACCATCTCGCTCAGTCTAAATCCTTTAGATAATTCTAACAGGTCACTAAGAGTGAAGCGTCACGGTATCATAGGACTCCAGAGTTAATAATTTTCTCTTGATTTATCAACTCGCTATATTTCATCCGACACCAGCCAGGTTCAGCAGCTCACAAAACTTAAGCTGACACTAACTTTAGTGGCAGTCCCATCATATCTGATCACCTATCAGGTCATATGATGTTATCAGGTACGATGCTTCAACCAAGTCTAGCTGCTTTGTCCCAACCATTTCTCGAAATTTGTCACGGTGGTCTTTATCGTACAATCCTTCGCCAAGCTCAGTAGCAACGAGATGCAACAGTTCATCATATACGACAATTCGTATTCCGAAGAGCCACCAGGTCTAGCGTCTCAACCGATCTAGTTAATCTAACCAGGTCATCGGGTCTGACCCACGCCATCCATTATAGCTAGGAGGCGTGTGTTAGTTATCATCATGGCAGAGCCTCCCGCTGCTTCATTGTTTACACGATAAACTTTAACCAGCCTTGTAAATTCAAGCTTTATATCACCGCCCGACAGCAAGACGGGCGTTAAGCAAATTTATTGCAATAAAATTACACCAGGCGCAATATCCTCGTTGAAACTACCACCACAGTGCAGTGAATAGCTCCCCCCTCCTGTTGTTCTCTCCGGCGCATATTGCTGATGCCGTGTTCGCTAGACAATTTGCTTCAGTCTGTTGAACCTTCTATGCCCAGTAAACAGTCTATCACCATACTGACACACAGACCACTTAAAAGCCTTAATGCTTACATAGGACGAGAGAGTATGTGCCTGTGCCCAAGTAAATGATGCAAACGAAGAGTAGGTCATTGCCGTCCATCTAGAAATAGCAGGGCATCTCCTGATCTTCCAAGACACACCATATCTCTGTGATGGATACATAACACAGATTTCGCTTTTAAGTTACTCGACGAGCTAACTAAACATCTGTATCGGTAGAATGAAAAGAAACAATATCAACGTTGTGTATATTGGCAGGTGAAGTTCGTATTGATTCGTCAGCCGAGTTTGATTTCCTGACGGGAGGCATCTTGCTCCACAAAAAACTCTCTCTCTCTCTCTCTCTCTCTCTCTCTCTCTCTCTCTCTCTCCCCTTCCGAGATGAGCGCAGCGAGTGTCCTATCTTTGCTCCAGATCTTCAAGGAGTTTTGGAGTCGACAGTAAAGACATGTTGCAATTTCTTCGACAGAGATTTGAAATGGATAGTTGCCACGGAGGGGGATACCATCCTCACGCATCCACCGCTGATACCATCAGATATTGCAGCAAGAAATGGTCCCAGACGTCGAGGGTGGGACCACAGCAACGTTCTGATTTATTCAGGCCAAGAATTTGCATATAATTTCCATACCCTCTGCAGTCAAGGTCCCTGTTGAGCTTCAGAATGGCCCCGGTCCAGTTAAAAGATGCTCGTATTAATTCAGTCGTTCGTATCGCTGGTATTAACGATAGACTGTTGATGGGTTAGATCTGTTGTCGGCAGGAAGTGGGGTCGGAGAAGCATACCATATCGATAGTTGTAGTAACAGAAGTCGTCGTCGAAGCAGTAGTAGTGGTAGCAGCAGAAGTAGATATGAAAACAAAAGATGGTGCTTTATAGTCTAGCGAAGCATTGGCTTTTACCAGGAGACGTGAGCAACTTCACTACAGGGGTCCAAGAGTCCTCTCGGGGAGTTCCTGTTGTGATATTCTAAAATCATTCGCAAACTAGTAACACAGGTTTCGAGGTCGTGGCAATAAGCGAGGTCGTGAGGGAGGACAACCATTCTCTAGTTTTCAACATAAGGGTGCGTCATGACAGTCGATCTCTTTCATCCTTGAGCTGTGGACATTTACACAGAATCTTGCCATTGGACTTCATCAAAAAACTCCAGTTGTGATCAGGAAGCACTGTCGGCCATTAGTCTACCTTCACTCTCAGTCCAAGACGGTACAAAGTGAGAGCACTCGTCTCGTTACGACATGTCAATGTAATCTTGATACAGTCAAGACAAAACCTATCCATACAATGATGTCATATGATTAATTGAAGGTCCAACTGCTCAAAAGAAATGTCTAAGTCTTCTTGAACCATTAACATCACCGGCACAAGATACTGTGGTCAGGTCGGAATCCATATGACTATCATCAAAAGCATAATGGGAGAAAGAAATATCTAAACTAACAATTAAATGAATGATAACATTTCGGGTTCTTCTTGTACCTCACCAAAGACAGATGCTCTGTCGGCTAACTCCTCGATCGACCCGAGACAGTTTCAGGTGATGTGAGCTAGGTTTCATGTGTCACTGACCATTCCTCTTCCATCAGTATACCATATTCTTCTTATTAGCACCTTGGGTATAGATTGGTGATTTGTAAGTGTATCAGTGAGTCTATCTGTTCACAAATTAAAGGGAAAGGAAAAGGAGGATAGAACGAGCAAAATGAAAGACAGGAAAGGAAGACAAAGAGCGAGGAAACATGAAAATGGGAATAAAAAGGTAGTGTCCGTTGTCAACACTGGTGTTCCGTGCCACTGAGCAACGGCAGAAGCTCTCTCTCTCTCTCTCTCTTGCTTAGTGGAAATCTCTCTACCTATGCTTCCTTTTTACTCTACCGTTTCCTTTCTTACTCTTCTCTACCCTCTAACCTTTTTCTTTCTCTTTTCTAGTTCATTCCTCTCATTCCCAGCTCTTGCACCTTCTCAACTATTTCTTTTATCAAATATTTTTTCAGTAGACTCCATCTACTTGTGTTTACTTCTTTATTGGAGTGCATCATATCTCAAGAACCATTGACTCTAAAGGAGTCTATCCTTTCCCTGCTTCTGATTGCAACGCAGCATTGAGGCTTCACAAATTCTTGGTAAAGAGGTTACGGGGCTATGCACAGTATCTCTTCAAGTGTTTACCTTTCTCTTGGTATCTCCAAATCATTTATAGATTCCTGTTATGATACATTTACTTATAAGGTAATGTTCACTCTTCATATCTTCCAGTCAATTATATAATTCGTTTGGCTTCTTTATATCATCTTTCGTTTATACATATCGATTTCCTAAAACATCCTGGTTGGTCATATCACCTCTTCTGGCTGCATTCTTGATATACTTCACTCTAAAATAGCTCCTCTTGAGCTCTTAACAGTTCATTTATATTCTATTAAAAATGGACAAAATTTTCACCTCCACAAGTACGGTTAGATTATTCTCGACTTCATTTTCCCCCATTCCTTCTCGCGTGTAAAAATTTGCGCCTCCTAAGTCGCAGTTGCCTGGTATTTCCTCTTTAAATTATCCGTTTGCCTCTCTACTTTTACGACACTATTGTATAAGTTTCTGATATCTTCCACAAACAAAAAGGGCATCGTCTAAAAGACCTAGTGGCTTGTTGCCATTCGAATTCTTTTGACCGAGGCCATTTAAATACAAAAAAAAGGAAAACACAAATCAAGGCAAAATTACTTGTACAAAACCGACCCAACCACCTATCTCGCCACCACTACCATAACTTCTTCCCTGTACTATCTTAACCTTCATCTTCTGCATCATGTTTGACCCTGGCCACGGTCTAGCCAACCCTAGTGGCCTCTTCATGAGCCACATTTATAGTGAATATGCGTCGTCTTAGAATTACCTCTAATATACGGCGAAGGTGTTGAAGATATTTCTGGATGGTAGATGTAGCTTAACGTAAACAAGGACTCTGCAACCCGAAACAGTGGACTTACGAGGCGATGGTGTCAGCCGACTGATGGAAACACTTCTACACTTAAAGAATTATTGAACACCAGCATCAGTTTGCTGCTGATGTTCAGAACACTACGAGGATAGGTTACCTCAAACATGAGACTGGGCGATGATTCCTAAGTAGTTGGCTAACATTAACTGGATAGGAAAGAACCCTGAAGTCCTTCGACTGGTTAACATCGTTCAAGGTTGTAAGTCAGCAGTTTCCTGTTTGAAGTGTGTACACATTCTCTCTCTCTCTCTCTCTCTCTCTCTCTCTCTCTCTCTCTCTCTCTCTCTCTCTCTCTCTCTCTCATTCCATTTCGTAATCTTTGTCTCTCCCATCATGTCTCTCCTACTCATTGACAATCCTGAGGCCTCTGGAACGAAAAGTATAAGAATATGTAAATACCAGATTCCAGCTGGCTACTCACTTTTCTCGCAAAGGAAACACAATGTACCGTAAATCAGACCAGGTTTTACTTCCCATCGCTTGAATCGTTTTCTAAATCATAATTTTCGGATTAATGTCACAAGCTTATCTGGACTTCTTCCAACTAGACCAATTTTCCAATTCGCCTGTTATTCACGGATGATAATAGGCTACATGATTCAAATGTCCAGCAGTTAAATGCTTTGGAAGTGTTAAGGTATTCGAATCCAAGCATTTGGGTTTGCTGTCGGGGTTCCCGGATCACCGAGGGTGTTGCTTTTTTGTTTCTCTGGTGTCTAAACCTCTACGATACCTTGATATCCCTTTCTACCTTTAGGACCTCTCTGTCTCCCTATATATATCTCTACATCTGATATTTCTCTAATAATCGGGTGTTGTTTGTACTACCTTATATCTAGAAGACACGAAAATTTCCTTTTAAACGTGTCTAATAGTTCCTCAATGACTTGGGTAATCTAACTAACATAAGTGAGGGGTTCGTTGTTCCTCCACATCAATTCTTTATCTTTTCTTTTTATTCTGGGGTAAGTGGACCCATTTGCACCCTCTGCTCATCAGGTTAATTCTTCGTCTCAAAATTTGTTTATCTTTTTCTCCTCTGTTCTTGCACTGCCCCTCAGCATCTTCAACTGACACTGTAAACAAGTTTCTTTCTTTACTACTACCCTGTAAATACACCTAAACAAGGGTTGCTGCCCTAATACAGTACCATCTCCAGTTCAGTTTTTTTTTTCTACTCTTAACAATTTCTTATTTTAGATATGTGCAATTACGTTATGTGGGAAACAATGGAGTGCTTCGGTGCTGCTTTGTGGAAGATCATTATAGACGAATCTTTCTATAGACAGTTAGACAGAGTTTCTATGCACAAACCATAAGCTCATTCACTGCCACTACAGAAACCTGTTAGTTAGTCGGGTTTTGATCTTTCTCTGGTACGCCTCTTTACGAGCAAGTAGGATATGTAGATAGTGTAGTAAAGACTAGACCTCTACCCTCTCATGGAAATTCTCTAAACAAACCCGTGGTGGATTCGATTCGCCCCAACACTATCTGGTGACCCTTAGGGTGAAGACGATGATTCTGTCTTCATGATACCGGGACATTTAAGTCCTACTGCTCAGATAGACAGATACCTCACTCCAGGTCTTCTTTCCTCTCTCTCTCTCTCTCTCTCTCTCTCTCTCTCTCTCTCTCTCTCTCTCTCTCTCTCTCTCTCTCTCTCTCTCTCTGTCACCCACAGACAAGGGAAGTGTATTACTGGTACAACCTGCCTGGGTTTCGGAGGGATACCAACAGCTGCGTGTTGAGTCAGCATTTGAATGGCTGTCACGTTTCACTCCTTTAGCCCAGCTACCTGTCATTTTCTGCCTCGTCCACGCTTGTGATGCTGTCTTTCTGAACACAACCACAAAATCTCTCCATGTCACACGTAATATCTAAAAAACATGTGAATCACAAGATTCATTCTTCTTAACTCTAGTTTTCATGCGGTGTGCTAAGTGCTGGCCTTGCCTTTCTGCAAATCCTCAGCTAGAGTACTTTAAGTAGGCACGTAAACTCTCTCTCTCTCTCTCTCTCTCTCTCTCTCTCTCTGGAAGATGGAGGAAAGCATGTTCAGCATCGATTGAGTAATCATATAGAATTAACCGCCTCGCCAATAGCAAAGCTCACTATCGGAGACGTACTGTGTATCGGCCTATGGGTCCATTCCAGTTGTAAAGGAAGCCTCTTTCCTAAGGATGGCCTCCATCAGAAGGGATCGGGATAGGTCGCCTAAGGAGTGTTGAATGAAAATATAAGGCTCCTTTTTATAAAGGAAAAGGCTATTTAAGTATCGATTATATGGGAAACCGACTGAGGGAAACTGGACGACAGGGAACATGACAGGATAGGTCGACTAGACATCACAAACTAGAAGCAAAGTTAAGCTTAGATCGGGTACAGGAGGGCGCTAGAGGGCAAGTTGGGTAGGTAGCTTGAGATCACTTCCCACGTCGGGGCAGGTAACAAGGCAGGTACATGGCAGGTCAGGAGAGGTCGTGAGAAGATAATGGACCTAGTGCATATACACGGGCTTCCTCTTCCCTCTGCTACACATGATAAGCAATCATCTGAACAAACGTACAAGATAGACTTGCCAAAATGGCCCTAAAAGTTGATTTCCAACGTACTCGTATATAGCTTGGCTTAACTCCTCAAATGCTATGCGCATTGTCTCAAACCAGACCTAATCTAGTATCATGCTATCTGGTAGAAAGTAAGCATTATCGGATTTCAGAAACACGATTAAACCGTTTGATTATGAATATCTACTCTGCGAATCAACAATACCTGGATACAAAGTGCTCTCAGAATATAATCTGCAAACGGCAGGAGATGGTAGTTAATATAACGAAGCTAGGTGACACTACCTATGATTTTCTCTGCAAAGACACAATCGACAAAAATGAAATAACTGCGTTTAAGCGTCATTTACACATCTCCTAACAAAAGCAAGACGAGATATTGCTTTACAACGAAATGAAATATACTGAAGTTATCATTGTTGATGACTTGAGATACGCAAAGGATAAATGGAAATACGTTGACAGGTGATCAAGAGGAAATATAAACGAAAGAACGTGAGAAGACCCTTTTCCTGACCGGCTGATTAATGAACTATGTAACTGGAGATAAATATATCTCCGACCTTGCTCTTACCATGGACAGAGGCTTGATCAACTCCCGTGAAGTATGAGAGGCTCTGGCAAATAGCGAAAAAAATATAGAACTGAAGTGAATGAAAGATTTGACATTGATAACAGTAAATACTTGATCCCAAATCGCAGAACAAACTTTGAGAAAATAAATAATTGAATTAACAATAGTAACGGGATAAAACACCTCGAGGTCGATGCAGTAGCACTAGTAGATTTGGATCATTTCTACTTACTGAGTGAAAATCTGTCATTAAATTGATCTGCAAGACTAATACAAATATCTAATTCCCCATAAGAAAACATTTTACAAGAATTTTAAGTTACTGATAAAGAAAATCGTCAAGAATGAGTACAAATACAATGGGAATTGAAAAAGGTCACAAGACTGTGAACAATCATGAAATGAAAATATTTATGAATGACAAAAGTTACCCCAAAAAAGTCAAATATTCAAGGAAAATAGAAGAAAACGCAAAAGATACATCAGGACCAATAACAAACAAACAAAGAAACTTACTCCGAAATATATAGATTCTTTAACTCTCTCTATATATAGGAGACAGAAAAAAAATAAGCGCAACGAAAAAGGAAAAACTATTCGATGATCTCGAGGGGAAAGATTAAGGACTTAAAATCATCATATACTTCGATTGAAGTAACCCAAGACTATGTCGGCTGACCCTGATAACCAAGACCCCAAGATTCTTGGGAAATATAAGAAGGCAAATAATATTTCCCATTACCAAAATATTCAACAAATTACTTGAGCGTCATTTCCCGCGTTAGCGAGTTAGCGTCAGGAACAGACAAAGAAGGAATGCAATTGCTCATCTTTTCTGTAGCCCTCATGTGCAATGCACTTAAGCCACAAACTCGTATCCACGACCAGGCTCCACAGACCTTTCCATGGTTTGCCCCGGACGATTCACTTGCCCTGGTTTAGTCCAATGACAGCAAGTCGACCTCTGTATACCACATCGTTCAAATTTACTCTATCCTGTGCACATTTTTCACCCTTATGCATATTCAGGACCCAGTCGCTCGAAATCTTTTTTACTCCATCCTTCCATTTCCAATTTGGTCTCTCTGTTCTCTCTACTTCTAAGACGTAAATTCTCTCCATATGGCCAAATCATTTCAGTACACACTCCTCTGCCCTAACAACCACGCTCTTTTTGCTACATCACCTATCTCTTACCCTTTCATCTATTTCTCGATCAAACCACCTCACACCACATTTTGTCCGCAAACGTTTAACTTCGAACACACAAACTCTCCTGCACAGAGCTTCATTTATAGCAACCTTATTGTTGGGACTACTATACCTTCAAACATGCCCATTTTTGCCATTCAACCTCCCCCACCACCTTCCAGATAACATTATCTTTTTCCTCATTCTTCAGCGTTCCCAGAACCTTCGCACTCTCGCCGACCCTATGACCCGCTTCCGCTCCTTGGTTCCATTCGCTGCCTCGTCTACACCCAGGTATCTGAAACAATTCATTTCCCCCCAAGTTCTCTCCATTCAAGCTCATACCCCAACTAACCTGTCTCTAAGCAATGTCAAACCTAAACTTGCGTCAAGTCACATTTACTATCGACTTCCTCCTAACGTACTCTTTTTCAGACTCAGTCACCAACTTCTGCAGTTTCTCACTTGAGTCTGCCACCAATACTGTATCATCAGCAAACAATAACTGAAGCACCTCCCAGGCCCTCTCATACCCCAAAAAATGCATTCTTGTCCCTCTCTCCAAGAGTGTAGCATTTACATCCTTCACCACCCCATCCATGAACAAACTGAGCAACCAGAGTGTCATCGCACACCATTACCGCAGACCAATCTTCACTTGGAACCATTCATTCTTCACACTTCATATATATGCCTTACAACCTTGATAAGATCTCACTGCTCCTAGTAGCTGTCCTTCTGTACTTTATATTCTTAAGCCCATCCACAAGGCATCCCTATCAACCCTATCATATGCCTTCTCCACATCCATAAATGCCACATATTAATCGATCTGTTTCCCTAAATATTTCTAACATTCTTTAAAGCAAACATCTAATCCACACATCATCTACCACTTCTGAAACCACACTGATCCTCCCCAGTCTGATGATCAGTATATGCCATGACTCTCTCAATCGATCACTATATATATATATATATATATATATATATATATATATATATATATATATTTTCCAAAAGAAGGAACAGAGAAGGGGGCCAGGTGAGGATATTCCCTCAAAGGCCCAGTCCTCTGTTCTTAACGCTACCTCGCTATCGCGGGAAAGGGCGAATAGTACGAAAGAAAGAAAAGATTATATATATATATATATATATATATATATATATATATATATATATATATATATATATATATATATATTGTTCTCTCTTAGAAATGGCTCGACTTTTGGTAGTATTAGATAAGTATATTAGATATAAATATACAACTGAGATTTTTTTTTGCGCACAGTTTTAAGATTTACGAGTAAGATAATGCAAGAAACTAAAGGCAGCCTAATATGTTACTGCCATCACTCATGTCCGAGAATTCAAGACAATATTATGTGACAGCTGTTTAAGATAACCTGAGCACCATTAGAATTTAATCTGAGAAATACTCACCTTGTGGATCTGCGACGTAATTTATGAATGTTTGGGAAAGCACTGGTTACACTGGAAGTGAGTGAGTTAACTTTCATAATAATGAGGGATAATGGAACAGTGATGGAGCCTGATGAAGACGGGATAATCCGAGTATAAAGGCACAAGTGTTGTTGTTAAGGTGTATGATATCAAGTAACAAGACGTCAAGCTTATCTGAAGACTTACTTCTTACTTCACTAAATGTTTATAAAGAGAAGATAATTCGTATTGTTTCACTCAACCTTTTCTGTTTACATGTAGCTTTATACATGACTTAATATTATTGTATTGCCTAGACATGAAATCTGACACGTTGTTCCCACATGCTTTCATACTTGATTATAGTTAATATTTCTAATTTCATTGTTCATTAAAAAACTATACGAAACTCATTACTCAGAGCAGGGCAGAAAAACTCCAGTAAGAAGCCCAGAACCAGTCTCTTAACAATATCTGCCTCCCGAAGCTTACTGCCAAAGCCTGCCTGATTGTTGATAAGGATGAAGTATGACCCGACGTAAATCTTAGATACTAGCCATTACTGTATCCAGGTGGCGCTGGTGGGTGTGGCCGGTAATGAGGCCATGAACCAGTCGAGGTGGTAGGTGTAATGGTAATGAGGCCACCAGCCTGCTTAGTTGGTAGGCTTGGAGGTAATGAGGCCACGAACTAAGAGAGGTGGTGGGAGTGGTGATAATGAGGCCAAGAAGCAATGGAAGTGGTGGATGTGGTGGTAATGAGGCCACGAACAACTCAGGATGGTATGTGTGAAGGTAACGAGGCCACCAAGCAATGGCGGTGGTAGGCGTGGTGTTAATGAGGACACGGACTGGTAGAGGTGGTAGGTACAGAAGTAATGAAGCTGGTGGGTGTGATGGTGATTAGGCCACGAACGAATGGAGGAGGTAGGTGTGGTGAAATGAAGGCCACTATCCACTGGAGGTGGTGATAATGATGCCACCAACCGTGTGTGTGCGTGTTGATGATGAGGCCTACCATCCAGTAAGAGTGGTAGGGAGGCTCACCATCCAGTAAGAATGGTAGGGAGTCTCACCATCTAGTGAGAGTGGTAGGGAGGCTCACCATCCAGTGAGAGTGGTAGGGAGGCTCACCATCCAGTGAGAGGGGTATGGAGGCTCACCATCCAGTGTGGGTGGTAGGGAGGCTCACCATCCAGTGAGGGTGGTAGGGAGGCTCACCATCCAGTGAGGATGGTAGGGAGGCTCACCAGAGAGTGGTAGGGAGGCTCACCCATCCAGATGCGAGGGGTATGGAGGCTCACCATCCAGTGTGGGTGTTAGGAGGCTCACCAACCCCGTTAGGAGGTAGGGAGGCTCACCATCCAGTGAGATGGTAGGGAGGCTCACCATCCAGTGGTAGTGTGGGTAACGAGTGCACCAACCAGAAGAGGTAGTGGGTGCTGCCGGTAATGAGGCCATCATCAACCAGGTACCAGGTTGTATCTGCCTCTCGATATTTATTACCAAGCCTATACGATTCTTCAGAATGAAAGAACATGGCTTTGCTAATATCTAATATAATCCCACAGAATTAATACTGACGAAGAAGGGCTGGTCTGTTTTAATGAATAAGCTTTATACAATAAATTATAGTTCTTTAGGTTCGCGAGGCCTTCAGACAGTAAGATACGAGAGAGTAAACGTACCTTAAAGATTTACTTTTTACGTCCACCTTTTCCCAATGGTAAACCTGACGTAATATTAAGAACGAAATCATCTGCTTCAGATCAAAGTTGCATAAACAGGATGCAATCATTCGAGCTGGGCAAGTAGAGAATGGAAAAGTTTTATTCTCGTCCATTTATTTCATCATTATCGTTATTCGGTCCAGCTTCGGCATTAGAAAAATTCTCTACGTCAGTTAAACTTTTGTGTGAGTAGTACGACATACGGATCGAGTCGTTGCTTAGGCAAAGTGGCAAATGTAACGTCTACATCCATGTTTGGAACCAGTTAGCAGACTCTGTGGGTGTATTAACATTATTTACAGCGTGCTAGTCTAGGACGGTGCTTTTGCATTCTCTACGTAGCCTGCCTGATACACGTTATATTTGTTATATCTACCAGTCCCACGAAGCCTGAAGTCAGGCGCACGGTGGACCTTGATACGCCTTGCCTTGGTCTAAAATGAATAGATTTTAACCAATGAAACTCTCAACGTTTAAGGAAACTAAAATTAAGGCAATACGGAAGCTATTGTGGTAAACTCTAAAGTTTCAGGAGAGGGTATAGAGATAATATAAAGGAGTAATGACGCCAAATAATTCTTAACTGTTTCCAATACTTACTATTGAATATGAAATAGGAAATTACAATTAAAAGTGGAATACAGAAACAACTTATATGTTTAGTATTTGTTCAATTTAGATATTTCATATTTGCTTGGCCCCCTGGCACGGTGGAATTAAATAGATCATCTGAGGAAGAGAATGCAATATAGGGCGTGGGCAGCTTTTCTGTCATGGATCCTCACAGTTTGAACTGTCTTTAACTCCCTTAGAATTTATCATGCACTTTACATTCCCATCAGATGAAGGAGCAATAGCCATCAAATCCCCTCCTTCCACTTCATTCTGTCCACTCCACATCTGACAATGGTGAAAATTACTCGAGGGTTTTGTGCTCCCTGGAATCTGACTTTTTAAAAGTTATTAATTTTAGAGACTAGCAATAATGTTTATGCATCTGCTATTAGCCTTTATATTCCCCTAGGCATCTGTTGTCAGTCCTCGAAGCACGTTAACGATTGAAGTTCACATTAACATTTGCGCGAGTATTTGTTACCTTAATAGATATAGCCATGATTAAGACCCTCTGTTGATAGACCTAAGAATAGTATGAACACCGTTGCATGTCTGCTGTTAGCATTCCCGGACATGGCTATTGCTTTTTCGCTTCTAATGATAACGAATATACCAAAGCTCACATGCCTCTGTTGCTAGCATCTTCCGATGCAAGTACCATGGCCGCTGCGTGCCTCATGGTACTGAGCGTGCTCGTATCCTGGTTCCTGTCCAACGTCCTCGTCATGTAGCAGAGGAAGCTGCTCTCCATCCTGGAGGAAAGACACACACACACAGAAGTACGCCCTCCACCTCCCTCTCTTGGGTGTGGTGAAGGCCTTCACCTCACCGGTGGAGGCGGCATCATACGTCTCCACCCCGTCCCTGGGTGGCGTATGGCGGCTTCTCCGCCTCTTTATGTTAAGGCGTATAGGCAATGGCACACCGCTCCTGTTGCCTGGTTGATATGCAAAACTCCATATGTTTACGCGGATTTGGAGACTCAAATCATGGTGTCTATGTGTGTACTCGGTCAGGTTGACCCATACTGACGATTGTGTGCAACGTGTCTGTGATTTTTTTGCTGCCGTGGCCACACTGACCTCTTCAACGGGTTGTTGACTTTCTGACGAGTTTGGTTGGCGAGTCATTCCCTCTTTTTATAGAAAATATATAGACTGAGGAAGCATGACTCTCCTCTATGATAATAATGACTGATTAAAACTCAAGCCGGAAGGCTTGTACATATTCATTTATTTATGTATTCAGTTATTTTGGGCGAGTAAGGAAATTTACGTGGCTGGGCAACTATATTCCACTATAATAGCACAGGCTGTCACAACCGTTGATTTACAGGTAAGTGGAGCAGTAGAGTTTACCACGAGTCGGGGGAGAAATTTCAAGAACACTTTGTCATTTCAGGCGAATGACCCGTCGATGGTGGAGCGAAAATTCAAAACTCCCGGACGTAAGGACTGACGTAAGTTATGGAGCAGATCCGCAAGGCATCTCCTCCGCTGCGGGCACCCTGCTAAGAGAAGATCCTGGTGGAGTTACGTGTCTGAGACTAACACTGTATCAATGAGCTCTTGTGCCCTGAATATTTTGTCTGACTGTCCACTGTCTTAAATTGGCCTTTTATAACTATCATGATAAGCAAATTCTTTTACTCATAAGCAAATTCTTTTACTCAACTTATACCGGACGAGAGAGAGAGAGAGAGAGAGAGAGAGAGAGAGAGAGAGACGGTCACATATCTGAATACCCATGTTTGCTGAATTTTTCATTTCAGTTATTCATATCTTCTCAAATCAATAGCTTTAGCTGGGAAAACTATATAATTGCTGGTTAAGTTATCATCCTCTGAGGTAAGAGACAACAGATAGATGAAAACCTGGCGATATTTTTTCCCATTAAGATTGAGGCGATATGTATGAACACTGGGCCTGGGGTCGGGAGGACATTACTCTGACGTCATCGGCTTCACTGGAACAGATTCGATTGGCGTTGACGAACCTGACCGGTTTTCTGAAGCAGGAGATCTGGTCGTACCTTTGCTATTTTCGACTTGCTGTAAGAACAATCTTTTGATATGAAATATGAGACTGGTTTTATCGTCAACAACCCGACCTACACTTGACACTCCGCTTCATTACGGAGGGTGGCAAATGGATCCATCCAGAACCGTTCTGAAATTGACATTTCTCTGAAGATGCAAACGCTTCCGCGGCCAGTTCTCCACTGATGTCGTACAGGAACTGCATCTATACCACATCCTCGTTATAAGGGCACCGAAAATTGACTGCTGCAATCATAGATTAACTAGTGTCAGCACAATAACTTCAGATGTACAGGATGGATTTCATAACGACTTGGCACCTATGTGTCGCCTCTTCTAATCAAAATATTACAGAAGAAAGTCTTCCTGTTGTGGTAGGAAAAGTACATGAAGCTCATCGGTGTTTCAAAGTATCAGCGCAACATACGTTCAAAACTCTGGTGATATCAATCACTGATCTGACGTTTGAGCTGTTGAAGTCCTGGAAATGTCTGAATTCTATTACCAGCATGGCACTTGATACTACAGCATCCAACACAAGGCACATCATTGCATCTCGTACAAGGATCCAACAACGTCTAAACCGGGCACTTCTGTGGACAGGTTGATGTCATCACGTCGGTGAAGTTATACGGTCTCATGATTTTGATGACCTACAAACTGACAGTTTCAAGTACAAGACATCCCTGTTCTTCCGATTTCGCAAGAACCTTGAATTGCTGTCATATGAATAGGATGAGCCACTTTCATGGTTTGAGGCAAATGTATTCAGTAAAGCGGCAATAAATACATCAGACGACTGTCTATGTTCTACAGCTTGCCCATTCAGAGCTGTCATTTCAAAGAGATGATTATTAAGAGCTTATTGAACCATGTTTAGTACTCCACGATGGAGAAGTGTCTGACCAACCAATCACCTTCAAACGACCAGGTGCATCACACAGGACCAGATGGATGTCAAAGTTACCGTGGTCCATCAACATCTGCATGCTTAAAAAGCAAATATTCAGCAGCCACTACCTGACACAATCACCATGAGAAAACAAGTGTCAGAAGTAAGAGACTTTGTCATCATGCCACTGGAATGTATAGTTCTTGGTGGATGGCCTGCAGGTTTTCTTGTGCATGCACCATACCACGACTTAAACGATGTTACAAAGTCTTACGCAATATGAGGCTGTAAACCTGTCCTGTTGATCTTCAGGAGACCAGTAAGTGCATTTCAACGGCATCTCGGGTACCTGACTGCTGAGGTGGTGCCTCTTGCACTTTTCAGCAACAAGGCGCCAGCAGGAGAACGTCACATACTTGCCAACAGTCTCCTTGCAATCAAACCAGACAATAAATTGTCGAAACCACGAAAATATTTTTTGATATGGGAAGAGTAAAATTTCCACCTAGAGTCACTCTTTCAACAACACTTGCTGACTTGGTCTGTTACAACTTCTGGCTCACATGCTTTTCAGCTCGACCCGAAATTCCCTACAGAAGATGTTGAAGACTGGTAACCATCTGTTGCGTACCAGACATCTGCAGTCAACCTGAAAGCACTAAATGTCGCCAACGACTGTGCTGAGCGTGGAGTTAAGCTCTGTTCAGAATATCTTTTATCAGCCAGGAGTGAAGACCACTAACAGAATGTGCTCCGAGCTGCTGAACAGGACTGTAAGAAGCTGCCGACCTTGCACAAGCGATACTTAGTGTAAATAATGTGTTTAACAATGTAACTGTGTTTATCAGTGTAACTAATGCTTAGAAGGTAGATCTGTCACAAAGGAGAAATTCAGTTATGATGTACATTCACAGCGGGAAATTTAATTTGTGCATAGAAATGAAGTGCTCCCACATTAAACAGTGAGTGACTTGATTATCATAAAGAAAAAAAAATGTATCAGATTTTCTTCATGAAATTGTACCAGTGAAGACGGCAAAGGAAAAGCTATTAATCATATTACAAACTGTAGATGACAAAACAAATGAATGTAAAAGTGTATGTCAAATAAACTGGTGAAATTGTGAAATTTCCAACTCT
This sequence comes from Panulirus ornatus, assembly GCF_036320965.1. Classification (NCBI taxonomy): domain Eukaryota; kingdom Metazoa; phylum Arthropoda; class Malacostraca; order Decapoda; family Palinuridae; genus Panulirus; species Panulirus ornatus. Next base: position 30,535,266 of record NC_092241.1, on the reverse strand, counting down.
TTTCGCATTTCTTTACATTCGCGCTGAAGCAAACTCCACAGAATTCCTTCATTTTATAATAAAAATAAAACAAATCTAACACAGGAACTGATGAAACTAATCCAATTTCTGAGATCACATGTGAAGATGATTACGAAAAAGAAAGAATAATCAGAGAAAGGTCGAAGGAAATTAGAGTATCAGAAGCAGAAAAACTTACATTTTCATAAAAAGAATGAAAACATAAAAGGTGAATTGGTATACCAGATGACCAACAAGAACACCATGCAAAGTAGTATACAGGAGGACATAGGAAAAAGAAATATCATAAAGGTAATGAAAAAACTGTCATTTTACTTTCAAACTGAAACATTTCTTTTCTAGCTTGATCATATAAGGAGAGAGCACTAGAACGGCTCTCTCTTCCCACTCTCCATAACCTCGGCAGAAACAATCTTAAAGAAGAAATATATAGAAAACAATCATGAAATTTACAAGGACCGATGAAACATGATTATTACTTCACTTATATTAATCTTATGTGAAACTAGTCTCTGGAAATGAATCAAATGAGGAGGGGCCGTCGTTCATAACCTAGAATACGATGAAACGCGTTAGTAAGATCAAGCCAGCTTTCATAACTTTATCCCTGATGAAACCAGTCAAATATGACTAAGAATGTTTTCAACCTTTTGACAAGAGACTCAGTCATTAGAAAAGATCATCAATACTGTCCCAGATTCCATCTATTCGATCAAATCAGCTACAGTGCATCATCGACTGTACGTTTTGGTCACCATGATATCGAATCATCCACAGGGGTTCAAAAGAGACATCCCTCTAGTCCTTGCTATGTTTTGCCCAGACTCCTAAGTAACAGAAGACTATCTGATCAGTGAACTTGCGGTTCCTGGATAAGAGCAACTTGGCTGGTACAACAAAGACCTCCATTCCGCAAGCTGCTATCATCTTACTCGTAATACTGCCGGAGGCTTCAGTTATAACTATCAAAGATGATGGCATTCTGTCCGGCTCTCCCTTGGGTTCCAGAACCCAAGACGTCATGATAGATAAGGAAGGTGAACGACTTAGAAAATAGAATGAAGACCGAATCAATATCGTGTACGCCAAAGATTCCCTTTTCCTCCCAACTTCACGTTTAACTTCACTAAGGTTAAACTTCTTCCTTAGGATCTTACTATCTCTCAACACTGGCAGATTCAGGGACTTTGACCAAACACTCCAGTATATTTGAGAAAACCTTAAGCATATATTTGGATGAATCCTGTTAAACTGGGGTATCCAGACTGACCCCCATGTCTCCATTCCACCTTCCTAGTCTTCCACTACAGTCTCCAGTAAATTAGTACCCGAAATGCTGCTGGATGCCATGACAAACTCAACTAGTGGACACTGTCGGGATTTCTTCTTTGCCTCTAGCGCCCAGGGTAACTCTATGTATGTATCTACCGGAACCCGCTTCTCCATAGATGCGCAAAGAAAGCACTAGTGATAAACCGACGATATAGCAAGGATGCAGTAATGATAGACAAAACCCTCATCCATAATGGATCAACCGTAAGCCATACGGGGCTACTGATGTCCGCAGAAGAAAGGCCCATCAACATGCTGTTAATCTCGTCCTTTCCAGCTCCTACTCTGCCTCAGAAACTCTTCGCCCGACAATGGGTTTGATCCTTATGTTTTACCCATTGATACAGCTCTTCGTACTCTCAGTACGACTGAATTCAAAAAGCAAGACACCACTGGGTCTCTATAAGACTGGCTGTGATAGTGGAAGAGAAACTCATGGATTGATTTGATTGATTTGGTGAAAGTAGAAAGATAACGCAGATTTTTCATGTAGTCTGTGTTTTAACGTAGCTATGGTACTGCGATCAACGACTAGTAAATCTATATATATATATATATATATATATATATCTTTCAAACTATTCGCCATTTCCTGCATTTCCTGTTGAAGAAAAAGCTCTTCACCTTGTTTGAGGTAAAAAGTTTGCCTTCAAAATCAATGTCCATTACTACGAGTAAGATCAGACGAATCTATCCTTTAGCTTGTTAGACTAATGTTATCGAAGCTTTTAATCATTTTGGATAATAGCCGACCAATAGCAGAGAGGTGGCTGTTCAGTATGGTCGACATGCATCGAGTTATGAAATTTCTATTAGTCTTTATGACAGGCACAGTGAGATCAACATCATACCTCCTTATTGTACTCTAGAACCTTAAGCCCAATGGGTATGACAATTGGCCTGAAAAAGTATTATCATACGCCAGGAACAGTTGCATGCAGCTGTGAGACTACGTGTGTTCTTCCACCCTAAGCGAGACTAGATAACTCTGCCTAATCTATAAAGTCCACTGTAAAACAAAAGAATAATGGTGATATATTACCCTACACAGATGATGAGATGGAAGCAAATGTATGGTAAAACGTTAAATGCACCAAAAAATCTGTCACCCTATTTTCTGTTCAGCTTTATATTAGCAAATATATTTGATATTAAGAAATCCTTTTTCACGTCTATGTTTCCGAGTTTAAAAAATCTATATACCATGAATATTAGATGAAATGAAAATCATATCATATAGAAGCAAAAAGCTCCAATACCCAGTAAAGGTCGTAAACCGATGCCACGACACAGGCAACAAAAGGTTTTATAATGATACACAACACAGAGAATTTCACTCGCTATTTTTCTAACCTCACTGTCAGTTTAAGATGTCGGAATTTTTTTTCACAGCCTTGTGTTCCTTTGTGTTTCTTGCATCATCAAAATTTGGATATCTTAAATATATGAGGTCCATTTCCAGGTCATTTATGAAGATTATAAAGCGAATGGGTCTAAGGATCGAGCCTGGCAGACCTTACTTGTCACCACCAGCAGCCAGTCGGAGGCTGCACCATTGAGAACAACACGATGCTCTCTGATGGTTAACCATTTGTTAATGATTATATCATTCATGTATTAGCTTCAGGTTTGAAGGGCTCCTTAGGATTTCTTTCAGTCAGCATTTAGGTCTTTTCATTTTTTATATTTCTTTACATTGTTTCATGTGTTGTGCCTTTTTGGATCCTCTCTGCATTCTCAAGATTTCATAATCATCATCACTTCTGCATTGATTCCAATTTCTTTTTACTTATGCTGTATTAGTTCTACCTCCCCAATCATCTAGACTGACTGAATTTTCTCTGGGGAGAAAGAATACTTCCCACGTATTCCCTGCGTGTCGTAGAAGGCGACTAAAAGGGGAGGGAGGGGGGGGGGGGGCCTGGAAATCCTCCCCTTTCGTTGTTTTTTCAACTTTCCTAAAGAAGGAACAGAGAAGGGGGGGGCCAGGTGAGGATATTCCCTCAAAGGCCCAGTCCTCTGTTCTTAACGCTACCTCGCTAACGCGGGAAGTGGTGAATAGTATGAATATATGTATATTCACATCAAAATGAACCAGTATGTAAATGATTTAATCAAGTAAATCATAATGATTATTTTTTGTACAGTATACCAATGGAAAACTGTTACCAGCACCGCAACATTCATGAAAATTCCAATAGCTGCAAAGGATCTTTAAGCAGAAAGAGGAATCTATCCATATGGCAAGAAACGTCATCCTCTAAGTCTAGAACTAACAAAAACTGGATACAAGAGTTTCATATATAAGAAAATGTCAGCAGAACCAAAGTAAACCCTCTTCATAAATTCAACGATTCACAGTTTTTAACTTTAGAAACAAATGAAGATAACTGGTTTTGTTGAGTAATTGACTTACCCATAGTACTGCGTACATCTTGAAGAAATTAGAAAACTAAAAAAAGTTTCAAAAGTAGCGTTGATACGTAGCATGGTAGCGTTGGGTGGGTTCACCTCTTTCACTGATACGTTCCTCCCAGTAACAAAAGTGTGTTCTGCTGCACAACACGCTGCAAGCATACAAGGGTTTGGAACCGCATCTTGAGCTCCAAACTGGAGGATACAGTCAATCAGGCAACAGCAACCTTCTGTTAAAATGTGGGGCGACCATCGGACAAGGGCTCGCTGTTAAAAGGTATAGTCGACTGCTGTAGCAAGGGCTATCTACCCAAGGTTGCTGCCGAAGTTCGGGACAAGGTTACTCGAACTGGAGTGTGCTCTCTGATCCCTTAACAAGGACTCTTCTACTGGAGGTCGTCTTCATTTCACTCGATTATGTCTGGACCCAAAACACGGGTTCTTTGCTCTAGGATGTATTCCATATCCATACGAAGAGCTCTTTGGTAAAGGCTGTGCTTGAGTAAGAGAAAACCAATACATTTTAGTGGATGGTGTACTTCGAGTCGACATCATGGGCCCACTGCCGAAGGGTGCACTTAAGAGCTCTCCATGATGAACGTATCTTAGCCAGGGGGTGCGCCCCTGGGTCCTCAGTAACGGCCCTCTGTCATAAGGCGGGCCCTGAGCTGACAACAAAGGTCCTCCTTGCTAAAGGATTCACCTTGGGTCAGTAACAATGGTCGTCTGCCAGGGCCACAAAGGCAATTTCATGTTGCAAAACTTCTACCCGCATATCCAAAAAAGACAAGCCTCACTGAATAATAGATAGATTGATATTAGAATGATCTTCACCGTTGTTATTTGTTCATGTGTAGAACTGCATGGAATGAGTTTATATCATACAGGGTGATAACTGGCGAGGTAGAAAATCAAAGCTGCGTAAATATTTCACAAGGCAACTTATCCTTACTGTCTGGTCGTACTTTTCCTAATAGCAACAACATGTATCGTCTCTCGGGGATGGAATCATAACCTCTCTGTGCAAGTGATGTTCAACTGAATATGAAAATAATGGGAGAATTACCATGTGAATCGACCACAGTTGGCCCCCGATAGTCGAGCTACTATTTCATGTGGAGTGTACGGCATCAAGTGTCTTAAGCTACATTATCAGCTGGAGTTATATCTGTGCTCTGTAGTATCGCATCATGGCTTTCTTCGGCTGACACGAGGCGAACATGAATCAAAATCGGATCTGGAGAATTTACACACAAAGGGAGTCAAACTGGCTGCCTCAAGTGTAGCAATGAAAGGCTCGGGATGAAGCGAGTGCTTCATAGTTATAAATGAGGTTTTGCATCTGAATAACGTATTGTGTGCTTGTATTATTTTCCCTTTGAATATCACAGTGGCATCCGCCATCAACATGTAGATGGCGGTAGGTATGAGTTAAACACAAATTGTGTACAGACTGACTCTTCTTTTTTTTCCAGAGCATATTAGATTTACTAGCCGTATATGCAGCAGTGGCTTGTTAAGAGAAAAATTATGGGAAGTAAATTGACATTACAAAATACTTTAAAATCTTGGCGAGGCTGTAAACCGCAGAACCCGCCCAAAATGACTATAATACAAGAAACCATGAAAGTCATATATTTCTTTTTTAAAACAAGTAATGGCTTAAGATAGTAAGGAAAGAAGCTTATTTACAAGCCCTCTCACCAGTCGGGTCCTAAACCACGCGCTGATTAACTGGCCTGGCGAGCCTCTCTGTTGAAAGGCTACAGTACAGTATATTCTCCTGCTCCTCCCCTGTCCAGCCCCATGTGTGCTCTGTTTCCAGCCGCCTTTGCTCTCCCCGTGCTGACATGAAGATAAATTATGAACCTGTGGCAGAGATTCTATCGAGGTACTCACTTCCAGCCACATAAGGGCGTCAAGCTGTGTTCCCCTGCCACAAAGAGCTTATTACCTTGCTCTTTGTAGGACTCATTTGTAGAATTCGAATCATAATTGTGAACCCTCTTATGCCTTTCAATGACGGTCTTTGCACAAAGTGCCACTGTGAGTGTGTTATGTAATGAGAGGTATTGTTTTACATTGTAGGGGTGAGGTTTGGTCATATTAAGATTAAAAACTTTAATATTAGGTGGAAAGCAATCTTCTTTGATCCTTCGGGGCATTTGATATATTTCTTCGCAGCGAACCTGGTCACATTCGGTCAACATTTGTAAATAAAACTAATCGCAAACACGCTATGATTGATATATCAGATTATCAAACTAGAACATGGACAAACCAGAGGGAAAAGACAACATAGTGTCAAAGTAAAAGCAGCATACAATACTGAAAGTAATGCTACGATTGAATCAGACTCCTTCTTTAGAGTATGGCAGATCCTGGTCATGAACGTAGCCTGTACTGTAACATGTAGTTTCATAGACTTATTCTGTGAGGAAACTCGATGAGACTAGTCCAAAGGCAGACCGCCTGGTGAAATTTCAAGACTAACATTTTGATTTTTTACATGGAAATTATTTGGGTCATTATGGCGTCATATGGACATTGCGTAGAATATCTTTGTAAACTGGTATCCCTGTGGTAGTCACTACTAAGGCCCTTAGAAGCAGTATGCACCATATCACCCATGGCAAGAGAGGCTATAAACATCACATCACACATGCGAATGCATTATGACCATTTGTAGGTAATGCAGTCGTGCAACCATCAGGGAAGGCGAATTTCTCCTCAAAAGCAAGTTTGTGTTTCCATATGACAAAGACCCAGAGACAAAACTAATAGACTGAACTAACCATCATCATCTTTGCACGTTAAACATTTCTTTTTTCACATACAAGACTAACGGAATCCAGCGATTCTTCCGTTTCCACCATCAGTAGACCCAAGTATATGTGACCAGGTGTGTATCCTGACCATACCATTTCTTTTTTAGTTTTTTCATATTTCTGCCTCTTAGCTACCCATCCACAAACTACTCCTCTATCAAGATCACAGGAAACTATCCCTTTAATCCTCCCCATTTCTTCCCTAACACCTTGTTTCCTATCCATCTCTTCAAACCATCTTGTCACAAACAACCCATTCATCTCTACAACATTCTCACCGTGCCATCTTCTCCCTGTGATCCATTCACCCACTTATATTCTGTCGGTCATCCACTCATTTCTTCATTATCACTGACCTGCACATTCATTCTTTCCTGCTACCTACTCAAACATCAATCTACTCCTTGACACGTACTCACTTACCAGTCTTTTCCCCAAGCTGTCTCTCATCAAGTCTCTTCATAGCAACCAGCTCACATATTCATCTCCCTCTATCACATTCATACATCCATCTTATCATCCGCTTAAACATCCACTTCCTTACCGCATATAGTCATCTATCCTTTGCTCCACTGGTCATTGACTAACCTATAGTCTCTTTACCAACCTACCACATACCTACCTCCTTATCACCCAACCATCTTTCCGATCATCGACCATACACTTACCAATCTCGCCTCTTGTTATCACCAACATATTCATATATCTCCTCCCTATTACTGATTCACCCGCCTGGTTCCCTCTGCCACCTAAGTTCCAACAAACCACCCATATGCCAAGCATCTTCCTTCATTCGACAGTCATTCAATCATAACCAATAATTAACTCTAACTCCCATATTCTTTGATTTAGAATCACTGTATTCCCTTCAAGGCTATTGAAACTACGTAACGATATTGGGAATATCGGTAGCGAAAGATTTATTCATCTGGTTATCAAAAAGGACAAGACGGAGAAGTTGCGAAGGCATCGGAGAAATTGCGTTAGTCTCCAGAGGTCGTTCGTATGCAAAGCCAGCCACCCCATTGACAGTTTTCCTGAAATATAAATCTGGTACCCGGCTAAGGCCCTCCTCAATATATATATATATATATATATATATATATATATATATATATACCTAAATTTGGTCGTCCAAAACCTGTGTGCAGAGGAAGGGGGTGGGGGGGGGGAAGCCGAAAGACAAACGCGCGTCTTATTTGAAGTTGCAGTTTAAGAATACAATAGATTATTCCTCCCTCTGTGAATCCTAATTAAACTATGTTCGAAACTGAATAGGTATACAGACGCGGGAATTCTTTAGATGATGTATACGGTGGAGGAGCGAGTGTCATTAACTGCTTTGTAAATAAGATTTTGAATCAACTGATCACCAAGACCAGAAGAGCAAGCCCGACCAGAATAATAAACCATGGACTAAATCGAATGATATATCTCAGTACAAATTGCTAGGGAGGTATAGTAGAATAACTGTTAGACTGAAGAAATATCTTTCCAGTGTTATAGAAGAAAACTACAAACTAAGAAATTTAGACAGGATACCCGAAAATGATATGATGCCTTCATCAAATGTAGTAATATATATAGAGACATAAGCGAACGGTAACATAAACTGTGACAAACTCATACACAGCGATATACACAAGAGAGAAGAGGAAGAGAAGAGTTTTCATACCCATCTTTAAGAAAAGGAGATAGGAGGGTGTGTTGAACTACAAACCAGTCTCTCTGAAGATTGTTATCTATAGAATATTGGAAAAGATTATCAGAAAGCGAACGAGAGAGTACCTACGTAAGGGAAAACATAGATTCAGGGAATGTAAGTCATGTGTAACGAACCTCAGACCTCTACGAGAGAGCGGTTTCTATTTCCGATGGTAGAAAGACTTCGGCGGATCATTTGGATATGCACTTCCAGAAAGCCTTTTATACCGTATCAAATGAGATTTTGGTAGAGACGTATGATCTTCAGGCAGGAAGGAAGGGGAGAACCCAGGATGAAAAGAATATCTTAGTGGAAGGGAAGAAGGGGCTCAGATGAGCTTTCTTTAGATGGGTTAGGATCACCAGTGGCGTGCTAGAGGTTCCAGATATTAGAGCGGACAGTCTTTTTTAATGTATGTATATGATTTTCCGGACGGGTTGGACTCCTACCTGAATATGTTTGCGGGCGATGTCGAGGTCATGAGGGACATAAGAAGTGAGGAGGGTTGCATCAAGTTACAGATGGATTTTACATAACCTCAATACTTGGTCTGACACACGGCTGTAGAACTGAACATGAGTAAGTGCAAAGTAAGGAGGATGGGACATTCTTTGTGAGGGATGGCCTCTGAACGACTATTACCTAGCAGTGAGGAAGATGCGGGACTCGGATAGTTGGAAGGTACTTGGGGGTCGATTTTGTACCCTACTTATCCTGTCATATGAACCCCGCCTTAGAGGAAGAGTAAAGGAGCCACTGTCTCCGTTGGCAGATTTTTAGAATTCCATTCAAGTACGTGGATAACGAAGCTGCTCACATCGTATATGACACTAGAACTAGAGTATTCTTCACAGATATAATCATCGCATTTGATGAAGCACAATGATCTTGTAGAGAAGGTCCAGAAGAAGACAACAAAGATCGTACCGGAATTAAGAGTAATGAATTTCTTGGAGATACTAGAGTATATTCATTTGCCTACCATAAAAAGGAGAAGAGTAAGTAAAGACTTGATCACAACCTTGAAGTTTTCATACCTATTAGATGAAGTCCAATGTCATCAGTTCTTCGGGAATATGTTAATCATACAGCAAATGACAAGAAACGTCGCTAGCAATTAATATATCACTATCATAAGTATGGCTGCTAATGTGATGCCAGACCAGTGAGGATTTCTCAAAATCCTTCGTCCGTGGTGTCATACCATTTCACACAAAAAAACGGTAAGATTATTTTCTTTTTACTATGAGTACATCAAACGAAGAAAATACTAAGAATAGGCGATACGTCAGTCTTTGCCAAATAACATAGGCACAAACAGCTGGCAATGTGCACATCATCTATAAGCGAGAGGTGACGTGTATGAGGCTAGCGGGTGCAGTAGATGGGGTGTGGCATCACCAGTGGTGGCCAGTATACCACGAGAGTGTGATAGGGACGCTCTTAGCAGATGAAGTGTGCGTCACCAAAAGGTAACAGGGACACCACCAATAGTACGTAGGTATCTCGGGCAATAACATGTGGTGTGGACTTCATATGAAAAAAAAAAAAAATCCCATTTATCCTCTTAACTTCTAAGTGTATCAGTTTCATCATAACTGATTAGGTTTACAACAACAGTGTTTTAGCAGATTTTTAATTCTTCCCAGTAGTGCAGAAATTCGTAAAGGTGGTTAGACCTTTCACAAGGAACTCGTTCATATGATCTGCAATTTCTTTACGGCACTGTGAAAGTCAAACATCACTAGATTCACATCGTTTGTGCTTTAAAAATATCATGCAATGATTGATGAGTGTGTGTGTGTTGTATTTTTCATTATGTGTGAAATGTGAATATAATCATACGTGTAATGCAGTAAAACCGTCAAGAGATACAGCATGATTAGAGCACCATTATGTTGGTATATGTATATGTATTTACCCATGTTATATACAATGTAATCTTAACCCACCAGATACGAAGCAAAATTGCAGACTAAATAATGCTTGGTTGGTGTGAATTCGGGAGGAAAGTTTATGACCAGACTGTAAACAGAGTTGGATCAAAAGTAAATCATATATAGACATGGCGATGTTCATATGCCAGTGAGATATAGAGGTCGCTGTATGACGTAAAGTGAGGTAAGGCAAACAAAACTTAACCTTGGAGAACCTACAGTCTTTGAGATATGAACGAGTGTGACTGGGATCGCTAGCAAGCGAAGACAACTCTCATATCTCGTAACCTATATTTACACGACTGTAGATCACTGGCTAGAAATGACGAGCCTATGATTGCCTGAGGAGTCATCACTGAGTGTTGAATAGAGACAAGTCAACCAACGACGAAGTTCATGGAGAAGACATAGGGCAACGAAACACATAAAATGGGAAACTACAAGTAACAGTTGGGTACTCGAGTACAAAGCTCGAATTTCACGACTCCATTTACAGCTTTTCAACACACTTTTTCCCCACATTCTGACGAGCAAAGTATGGTCTGGAAAGAAACAAAAACCTTATATTTTTGTTTCTTTTGTGCAGCGGCTGTAGATAAACCTGAGCAGGCAGAAGTACCCAGTTCTGACAGATTCACTTAAACAGTATACAACTTTTTCATTATAAAGCAAATTAAGTATATGAATTCTGCCAGCAGTTTTCATACGAAAGAAAGGACTTAACATTTGCTAATCCTGTCACAAGGTGTTTATATTATACGTGTGTCAAATCCAAGAAAATCATAGACGCAAACCAAAGCAATGCATAACATGAACAAGGGGCTTTCCACTAAATATGGGACCATAAACAATGCAGGAACAATGGATAATTAGAACCAGCGATCTTTCTTTGTCCAGATGTCGAAACTAGGATAGAATAGCCAGTCAGTCGCTGTTACGAACAAGCCAGCTTACAGAACTCACTTAAGGAGGAAGAGATTAATTTCATTCTCTCATTTATTAAAAGGTCATTGTGAAGATTATTTGTAGTACTCCGTTTCCAAGTTATCTTTGCTCCAGAATACAGTGAACACACTAACCTCAACAATACAGTTTGTTGTTTGAAAGGAGCGTTTTCTTCACCGAGGATACGTGAAGGTTTACACAATGACGGTCGTCTTCTCCATCACTAGCTTTCTCTATAATAACCGATTCGTAAGAATTACTACAAAGTACGTAAAATGTATTATTTCATTTATGCGTACGAGTAAGCTTAAGTCTGCACCAGACATATACTGTAGTCCTAATAATATTCTTATTTTCTCGTCGAATCTAATTAGTGTTATTGGTTTTTCGCCTGACATAGGTAGGCCTTCATATATATATATATATATATATATATATATATATATATATATATATATATATATATATATTTTTTTTTTTTTTTTTTTTTTTTTTTTGCTTTGTCGCTGTCTCCCGCGTTTGCGAGGTAGCGCAAGGAAACAGACGAAAAAAATGGCCCAACCCACCCCCATACACATGTATATACATACGTCCACACACGCAAATATACATACCTACACAGCTTTCCATGGTTTACCCCAGACGCTTCACATGCCTTGATTCAATCCACTGACAGCACGTCAACCCCGGTATACCACATCGATCCAATTCACTCTATTCCTTGCCCTCCTTACACCCTCCTGCATGTTCAGGCCCCGATCACACAAAATCTTTTTCACTCCAACTTTCCACCTCCAATTTGGTCTCCCTCTTCTCCTCGTTCCCTCCACCTCCGACACGTATATCCTCTTGGTCAATCTTTCCTCACTCATTCTCTCCATGTGACCAAACCATTTCAAAACACTCTCTTCTGCTCTCTCAACCACGCTCTTTTTATTTCCACACATCTCTCTTACCCTTACGTTACTTACTCGATCAAATCACCTCACACCACACATTGTCCTCAAACATCTCATTTCCAGCACATCCATCCTCCTGCGCACAACTCTATCCATAGTCCACGCCTCGCAACCATACAACATTGTTGGAACCACTATTCCTTCAAACATACCCATTTTTGCTTTCCGAGATAATGTTCTCGACTTCCACACATTCTTCAAGGCCCCCAGAATTTTCGCCCACTCCCCACCCTATGATCCACTTCCGCTTCCATGGTTCCATCCGCTGCCAGATCCACTCCCAGATATCTAAAACACTTCACTTCCTCCAGTTTTTCTCCATTCAAACTCACCTCCCAATTGACTTGACCCTCAACCCTACTGTACCTAATAACCTTGCTCTTTTTCACATTTACTCTTAACTTTCTTCTTTCACACACTTTACCAAACTCAGTCACCAGCTTCTGCAGTTTCTCACATGAATCAGCCACCAGCGCTGTATCATCAGCGAACAACAACTGACTCACTTCCCAAGCTCTCTCATCCCCAACAGACTTCATACTTGCCCCTCTTTCCAAAACTCTTGCATTCACCTCCCTAACAACCCCATCCATAAACAAATTAAACAACCATGGAGACATCACACACCCCTGCCGCAAACCTACATTCACTGAGAACCAATCACTTTCCTCTCTTCCTACACGTACACATGCCTTACATCCTCGATAAAAACTTTTCATTGCTTCTAACAACTTGCCTCCCACACCATATATTCTTAATACCTTCCACAGAGCATCTCTATCAACTCTATCATATCATATATATATATATATATATATATATATATATATATATATATATATATTATCCCTGGGGATAGGGGAGAAAGAATACTTCCCATGTATTCCCTGCGTGTCGTAGAAGGCGACTAAAAGGGAAGGGAGCGGGGGGCTGGAAATCCTCCCCTCGTTTTTTTTTTTTTTTTTTTCCCAAAGAAGGAACAGAGAAGGGGGCCAGATGAGGATATTCCCTCAAAGGCCCAGTCCTCTGTTCTTAACGCTATCTTGCTAATGCGGGAAATGGCGAATAGTATGAAAGAAATATATATATATATATATATATATATATATATATATATATATATATATATATATATATATATATATATATATATATGTATATATATATAAAGGATCACAATTGATCAACCTCAGGGAATAGTACTCGAACATAATACAACCCATGTGGTAGATTCCGTTTACGAAATTATGTTAAATCTGGCAATAACATTTCCTAAAGCCTGCTCTACACACTTTCACACTTGCCTCTACCCAACAAATGATCAGACCTTCCTACTTGCTGCCTAACTCTGTACATTCTCATACGACTGTCCCGTCTTTACACTCCTGAACCATGAGGTCACACACAGATGGAGTGCAACTGCGCATCACTTCGACCGGTGATAAGGTCGTCCCGACTGGTAAGGTTTGAGTGATCAGATTCTATATGTACGTCCATGTGGCACAAATTTCTGTCTAAAAGTGGATAGCACGCTTGGATGTCAAAAAAAAGAAAAATAGCAATGTTTAAGCAGAATGTCAAGAAAAAAAAACGTACATTTTCACGTCTTAATCTATACATAGTTTAGTATAGCTACATTAAAGTCGATAAAATAGATATGAAAATATGCCACAATCTTTCTTGTTTTTCACGTATTGTTAAATCTACCATGACAGTGAACCGTAAAGAAGCGACAAGTTTTTATGAGAAGCTTTCATTCATTATTTTTGCTCTCTAAGTCCTCAAAAGAGAAAAAAAAAAAACTCATCTTTCCTTTAAATATCTTATGAAACACGTTACAGCAAGGTACAGCAGACTCACAAAACTTTCGGTTTTCTTCGATATCGTAAGGTCTTAGGAGTCCTATCTATCAATTTCTATAAAGTTGATGACTAATGGAACACAACGTTGCCCCTGCCATAGCCTCACGATATGCGAATGCGGCCCCCCCGGGATAAGAGATGGCGACAGAGGCTAATGTTGTGGCGGGGAGTCTGGCGGTGTGAGTGTGTGTTATCTAGCGTGCGCATCAGCTGGGTCAGGTGATGGATGGTCTTGAGACACGATCACCACCAGCTGTGTTGGATGATGCTGGGCAACATGCACAGCCCTCGTCATGCTGCGTCCTATAGCATGCATTGCTCCGTCATGCTACAAACAGGCCGATGCCCTTAGCATGCACATTGCGCAGAAAACTGTTCGAATGTTCATGTCTTCGAGATGCAGGCGAGAGCAGATCGACCACTTGTGCTAACAGATATGAATGCTATAGCATTCCTTCTCTCCCATGATGCAAACTGTACGGTGTCACTTTCATTTCATGTTGTCTCTTCCCTCACGGCTGTACACTGTAAATTAGCATCTTCGTACCTCACTGCTGATCATTACATGTAGCCCATAACTCTTCCATTACCTTAAGTACTACGGAGTGTGCTTTCACTATCATCTTGCCCATCCTATCATCTCTCGTATTACACAACACGACACTTTTAAAATCATTTTCCAACCTGGATCATATATTGTTATATTATGTAAGCTTTAGCATGTGTAAACCATCCAACTCCATACTGAAGCAAGACACTATCTACAGTATTCTGTAAATTTCACCATATTCACACTGTTTTACTGAATACTATAACACGAACATGAATATTTTCAGTTTTCTATAAAGATTACATATACTGGTCATCGAGATGATATTTGGTCCCTTATTGCTATTTGAATTTCTTTTGCATTTGTATTATTTCACCTTATGTATGCAAAAAGCTTAGCAGGATATTCCTTCTATCTTCTAAGTACTCTCTGAAACACTGACCCATTCTGTAAAGATTTAAGAAGCCTTTTAAGAAAAAAGTTATTAAAGAGCGTCTCAAATAAATACGAGCCTCTCAGACAGATTTCAGTTTCTCGGACTCTTTAATTCAAGTAAAGAAGTGCTCATGCTGATTTTACATCGTATTCTCTGTGAGAGATCGGGCAACTTCATAGTAATTATTCTTTTACTAGAAAGCCTCCGCATTTCCTTTTTTTCGTACACTTCTCCAAACTCGGTCACCAAGTTCTGCAGTTTCGCACTCAAATTTGCCACCAGTACTATGTCATTGGCATACAACGGCTGGCTCGCTTCACAGGTTTTCTCACCCCTACATACTACATATTCTCCTCTCTCTCTAACATCTTTGCATATACCACCCTCACCACTCCATTCATAAACAAATGAAACAGTCATAGTGACGTCATACACTCTGCCGCAGACACACTTCCTCTCTTTCTACTCGTACACATGTCTTACACCGTTGATAAAAACTTCTCACTGCTTCTGGTTGCTTTCCTTTCACTCCATATATTGGTAAAACCCTCCACAAGCATCTTTAACACACACACACTGGGTGGGGGAAAAGAATTCTACTTGCGTATTCTATGCTTATATTATGATTTCTAACATTTGGAACAAAAGTAGCCAGGCGGGAGAACTTATCCTCGAAAGCTCAGGCTGGGGTCTACATGTGTGTGGATGTAACAGAGTTGAAAAAAAAGGAGTATGCAGTAGTATGGATTAGCATTTACTCAGGAAAGGAACTTTGATGTTCTTGCTAAGAGCGAAACAAAGCTAAAGGGTAAAGGTGAGGAATGCTTTTGAAATGTATTATGCGAGTTGGTGAAAGAGCAAGAGCTAAGAAAGGGGTAGCACTGCTGCTGAGACAGGAGTTATGGGAGTGTGTGACAGTGTAAAAAAGTAAGCTCTCTACTGATGTGGGTAAGAACGAAAACTCGAGATTATGCACCTGGCATGAGAAGAAAGTTTATGAGAGTAAGTGTTCTGGGAGCAGCTGAGTGTTGACAGTTTTGATGCAAGAGCCTGGGTATTAGTGACAGGTGATTAAAATACTAAGGTGAGCAGTGTGGCAGCTGAGGGTGTGATTAAGGGGTATAGGGTATTCAGTACCATGACTGGAAATGGTGAACAGTTTGTGGAGTTGTATGGGGAAAAGTGAACGGAGACTGGGAATACATGGTTCAAACAGAGGGACATACACATGTATACATATGCAAGTAGGAAATATAGTCAGCGAACATTATCAGATTACATACTTATTGATAGACGTGCGTGCAAAAGGCAGCCTTTTGGATGTGAATTTGCTGAGAGGGACAGCTGGTGGGATGTCTGATCATTATCTTGTAGAGGCTGAGGTGAAGATATGTAGAGGTTTTCGGAAAAGAGATAACATTAAGCGTGAGAAGAAAACGTGGAAAGTAAGCGAACTTGGAAAAAGAGACCCGTGCTAAGAGATGTCTGAAGAAACCGAAAGCAGAATGACAAAAACGAAACTAAGGGAGTGGGCGCGGAATTGGAGGTATATACGGGAGAAGTGCTGGCATGTACAAGAGGTGCGTGTGGCATGCGTAAGGTGAAAGGTGAACGGATTAGAAAGGTTAGCGAGTGGTTGGATGACGACGTAAAGAGGTGTATGCGAGATACATAAGGAAAAGGAGTGCAGATGACTGGGCAAATGAGAGTTCGGGTGAGTACCGGCCAACTTTAGGGAGAATAAGATGTTTTGGATGGCGGTTAATAACGTGGGAAAAACAAGAGAACAATAGGAACATCGGTGAAGGATGTAAATGGTGAAGACGAAAGAGGTTGTGATCAAGTGAGGAGATGGAGCGAGTATTTTGAACGATGTAGGATGTATGTGGAGTGAGTGAAAGAGAGAAGAGGTTGCAAGGCAGCTGGATTGAATATTTGTCGAAGTTATATAAAAAGTGGATGACGGCGTTGTTGATCGGTTGATAAGGATTTTCAACGTATGTGTGGATCATGGCGAGGTGCCTGAGGATTGGTAGAATGCATGTATAATGCCACTGTATACAGGCAAGGAGGATAATGGTTAGTGTTCAAACTACAAAGGTATAAGTTTGTTGAGTATACCTGGTAAGTTGTATGGGGGAGTAGTGATTGAGAGGGTCAGGGTATGTACAGAGTATCAGGATAGGGTGGAGCAGTGTGGTTTTAGAAGTGCTAGAGGATGTGTGATGAGGTGCTTGCTTGCAACAATGTGTGTGAAAGAAACACTCAGAGAAACCGAGGGATTTGTATATGGCATTTATGGACCTGGAGAAAGTATATGATGGGGTTGATAGAGATTCTTTGTGGAGGGTTTTAATAGTAAATGGTGTGTCAGGGATATATGGTTTGAGAAGTTTTTATCAAGGGTTCATTCATACAAATAAGAAAGAGGGGAGAGAATAATACAGGAAACAAACAGCAAGTTGGTAAGTATCAAAGTATCTCACATAAATGTTCATATCCTGCATAAGACGAAAACTAGAATATTCGTCTCAGCTTTGGTTACTATACTTAAAGAAGCATAAAGAGCTAAGAGATAAGGTCCAGAGGAGGGCGACAAAGATGGTACCAGAATTCAGAGAGATGAGCTACAGGAAAAGGATAAGGTCTTTTAACTTGTCCACCAAGAAAAGAGGAGTGAAGGTAACCTGCGCTAAGCCTTTACGATTTAAAACTAGAACGATGACGTTGGCAGTGAACAGTTCTTTAAAAGATAAAGCGCCTGATTATCAAAGAGATATATTGCCAAAGAGATGTATTGCCACAGAACCATATCTACTGGGCTCCTGCAGCCTCAAGGATATGCTGCAATCAGTGGCAGTGAATGAATGTGTGTATCCCTTTAGAGTGAGAAATTTTTGGACGAAACTGTATTCCCTTTCGTTAAAGTACGATGACAACTTATCACACGTTTATTGATCCTGTGTAAGTTTTATTGCAGAACCAGTAAGTGATGTATTAGTTATTTGTTAATTATTCTATTCATTGGGATTCTGTATGGTATACTACATGTACATTACGAGCACTTATAATGTGTTATAGTAGTCTGTTACTTATAATGAAGCTTGCTGTAAGCCATAAGTGAACTGACTGTGGGTTTTAAGTGTAGTTTAGGAGTTACAGTACTCCATTTAGTACTGTAGGCATATCAAAGTACACTGTGTGTAATGGCGTTGCCTGTGAGTATTGACGCAATTTATCAAGTGTGCTGGTGGGATGCTGTGCGTGTAGCGGCGAGCATCGTGTGTGTAGCAGGAGGTGGGAGGAAAGTGTGTGTGTGTGGATCGTGACATCATCACTATGTACGGGAGACACGCTACAAACACGACCAAGTGGGGCCTCTATGCCTCCTTCCCCCACCCCAGCAAGGCATCGCCCAGCACTCCCAGTAATATTTGATCATGAACCCTTTGTATAGATGCCGCATGCCTCATTTTTTCTCGGACTTTTTCAGCCTCGTGTCTCATTCTAATGATGCTCAAGAGAAAGGTCGCCGAGACGAAGCACGTCAGAAAGAGACATAAAATGCTATCAATTAATGACCTGCCGGCATGGCATCCTGATCTAAAGTCTATGTCTACATTTTCCTCGACATCTGTGTCTGTATACCGACAAAGCTAACGTGCGGTTCCGCTCCTGGAGGAACAGTTATCTTTATAGTGCTCTCATGATGAAAAGGACAGCAATGTGTGTAGCCGCCATATGGAGCAAACTTGAACAAGACGGTTGGCGACCGCCCTCTGCTCGTAGGGAGTCAAAATGTTGTTAAGTATGGAGGATGGTCAATATTTGGCACCTGTAAACAATGCTAAACAGCCTTTTTTTTCCTCTTACTCTTTTGCACCGAACTAATATCCATCTTAGGAAGGGAGAGGGAGTAAACAGGTTGCAAATAGTACTTGTCATTGCCAGAGTTAAACGCTGAATCCTCAGTAAAGAGAAACTTTATTCACAACATGTCGATAAAAGAAAAAACTTTCAAAAAAATAGATTCTTTCGTAAATTATGTTCTGTACCACTTAACTGTTGAAACTATGACTGTACATTTACAGGACATGAAAGCAGCGAGGAGTGCGATTTTTGAGAATCAATATCTGAACTGCGATAGACGATGGTTGGGGGTGTCGTGTTTCTTGTTTTGATAGTCGTGTTAGTTGTGTGAAAATTGCTAACTAGAAACCCTTTTCTTAGGAAATTTACAAATTGCAATCCCATCAACTCCAGCTGCTTTACCTCACTTGGCTTTAAGCAAGACTTCCACAAATTCTTCTATTTTCATTAAACCACCTGTAATGACTAACCTAGCATGCATCCATTATAAAAAAAAAAAATGCCTCACATCCACAACCCTATCAATGAATATATCAAAAAGTCTCTAAGAATACTCAGTCCATATCCTACTTATTTCATCTCTGCTTGTTATTTTCTCACCTACCCCTTTCACTGATGCTCTCATTTGTTCTCTTTTTTCACATTTTTAACTTTCTGAAGTTTGCTGTTATTTCACATCCAAAATCTCTTTGCCCTCTTTTTCATCCCCAGCACTTTGACCTCCTGCCGCTTTCTCTTGTCCATCTACCAATTGCATGTAATCCTTCTGTACTTTATTTTTCATATTTTTCTTTAGCAACTACACCTCCTCGTCTCTCTGCTCACCTTAAGATTTCACGTGGTCACCTTTCGCATTCCACACACTATATATCATTACGCTGTTCATGACAGGTTTATGAGGAGAGAGCGCTTTTAATCTATGACCTATCCTAGGGCTAAGAAATACCTCCGTCTATACGCCATCACATTCTGACGGCTTATTAAATGTTCGTCATGTAAACTCCATGACCGAGAGAGTGTAGTGTGAGAGAGCAACGTGCTGTCGACTTCGTATCAAGCGTTCACTTGGCGCGGGTACTCCTACGCCTTCTACCATGATAAAACAACGTAACCCCAAACTACCTGCAAACCTTGCCATAGGACACTCATGCGGTAGGACTATTTTAGTCACGTCCTTGTGCCTGCCGGTAGTAGCGAGATCAGGGCAGCGGTAATATAAATCTATACCAATGAGAAAAAAATAGTTTACATACTCTTTGAAACTTCTTTACGAAGATGACCATCAATTTGGAACAGTTTATTCAATTTCCCATAATCATTCCACCTGTGAAGGTCTATTTGAACACCTCCAGTGGGTGATCTTCCAATTATCTGGTACAGGGACGCTTTAAGTTGACCCTGATTAAACGAGTACGGTGGATTTCACCGTGAATCGAACGTCAGAATAAAATGAAAATCTCATTTCACTCTTGAGATGTCACCTGTGACACACCCTTGGGAACCCGGGCGGTAATTAAGGTTTCACCAAGTGTTGTCGGAAGCCAGTTTTCTTTTCACTTATCTTTTATATGAGAAAATCGATCCCCATTTATCATCAAGCCACAGATCAATGGACTTAGACGTAACAACAGGAACCTTTTCTTTGGAGAATACCTATATATTTTTTTGCCATTAGAAGGCATGCAGTATAAGATACTAACTTTCATGAACCCTGAAATACTGTTGTTCGCCCTCAACTGCTGTTTTTTTTTAAGCAACGAACAGTGGAGTATTTACTTCTGCAATAGCCTTTGAAAAGATAAGGAGGGCAGAATATGGAAAAAAATTTATCCTTATCTATCGAGGACCAAAATGCAGCCAACCAGAGATATCTTTGATGCAAATGACGAACGTTAATGAACAGTCACCAACATGGATCCTGTGGCTGAAGTTGCTCCTGTCACGGAAAGCACTTGTGATCCCATTTTGAAAGATGCTATTTCACACTAGATGTCAGAGCATCAATTGGAAAGTGTCTCTTTAATGCAGTCGAGTCAGCTCTACTACAAAATTCGTGGTAAGTCCTCCCTGGTATAATCAATATCGATTAAATCTATAAACGACTCGAGGTGGTGACAGAAGGTAGTGCATGACAGGGGTCAGGTATCGCCCCAGTGTATGGAGTGTTGCCTGAAGGGCTGAAGTGAACAACTCGATCAACACAGCGTAACCTGAGGCACGAGAGTCGCCGCTGGTTCCTGCACTGCTAAAGAGGATAATGCAATCTACGCAGGGGATGATATTTCGAGATTAAGTAGATGAATCATTATAGTTAATGCTGAATCTCATTATAGACAGCATAAAGGATACAGATTTTATACATATCAAGTGGAAGGTTAAATGAGCCGATTTATAGAAATTTACATGTCTAAAGTGCAGCACATTTGTGTTACCTGTTACACAGTATCTGTGACCGAGACATGATCACTGAAGGTAATTTCATTTTAGCAAAGTTCTCAGTCCTTGTCTTAATGTGTGATCTATTCATTTGTTAACGGTCTTATATTTTCCGTTTGATATCTTGATGCTACTCTGTGAAAGCGTTCCCCTAGCGATTGTCTACGATATTCATATACGTCAGGCGAGTATAATGCCATGTCAACAGCCTAAATAAGAATGGTAAAGGTGACCTATTTCACTATTCATACTGAGGCCAGACATTAGCATAAGTTTATCCTAGCAGAGGCATGTCTAGAAAGCCCATTCATGTAAGGCTCTTCTGTGAAACTTACAAAAAAAGAACGAACGTTTCCATCATCAGATGTTTAATACGTGACCTTCATAGACGTTCTAAGCAACATGAAATCGTCCATATCAAGCAAATTTTCTGTAAAGGGGCAAAAGTCACCACTGTATTGTTCGAATACAGATAATCTGGTCCTGAATCTTGAAATGAAGAAAAAAAACGAGTTTTGGAATGCAAATACGAATGTCTCTTTTGTCACAATAGAGAATACTAGTGGATTACTAATGACTGCTGCCTGCTTCTTCCAAACTGTAGTCTGCGTTCATTATCCGTAAGTCTGGAGAAAGCAAGTTGTTTGTCACTTATGCGGTAGTCCTACATAAGTTCTCACACAACTGGAATATATTGATCCCAGAGCCTTTATCAGTTTAAAGACCGACATTCTTGAATTCAAACTGTACAGCCCAAGTCATTTCTAAATTGGCAACTTACAGCTGGCTCAAACGGAATGCGAAAGCTAAGCGATTTAGGAGTGTCTTCATTCTTAGGGATGGGCTGTACCAAGGCACATTTCCAAAAAAAAAAGGGTAAAAAAATTTGGGAATTCAACATAGACGAAATGGGCAAGCAAGGACCGGAGCAAGCTCAAAGGCACACTTCCCTAGGACTCGATGAGGTATGCCTTCTGGGACCTTAACCACTTGAAGCTGGGATGCTTTTTGGTTAAAGACAAGAAACGTTTATCAATTTAAAAGGTAGGCAAACAAATATACTTTTCTTTTTATGGATTTGTGTTTAGTAAAAGTAAGACGAATAACAGCAATAAAAAAGTTAAAGAATGATTACAATTCCATTGCTATTATTACTGCAACAAGAATTACTGCTTTTACTCCTATTATACAAAATAAAGAAAAATATAAATGATACTACTACTGCCACAAATAATAATGATAATAATAATAATGATAAAATAGAATAATGATAATAGTAATAATAGATAATAATGTTATTAACAATGATAAGATATATCATAAAAAATAAGAAGACATGAAAGACCAGATGTCCCCAGATGAGCATCACTTTCGTGATTAACACAAATAATCAATCAATCCTATTGGCACGATATGGCAGTAAAGTATATAATCATTTCTAGGCTGATAATCTAAATGTTTTAGACGAACGGGTAGACAGCTTAATTCAGCAACAGCTTCAAAGACTCCACTCACAGTGAAAAGAACTCCGTCGCATGAAACCAGCACACAACCAGTGACGCATCCGTCACAGTCACCTACTCAGCGTCTCTCAGCTACCTTAACACTGCAGCAGATTATACTGAGCGAGGGAAGCAAGTCGGCAAATGGAGGCGCAGTGGAAGACACAGACAGCCCCTCCGAGTTGGGATCTAAATCAGAGTCGAGGAACTTAATGAAGAGTTCGGGAACACAATCACAGACAAAGGCCATCATCACACTAAGAGGTAATGATAATGTATGTCATCTCGAGGGAGCAGGGTTCAAAAGGGCTAATCCTAGAGTATCGTACTGCCTCAAGAGTGTTATGAGGGGGTTCGTCCGCAGAAGCAAGCTGAAGCAGTATAGATCAATATAAAGGATTTTGGGAATATTGACTGGTAGGAATGTGTATGATTACTCCACAGCGGCAGGATGTGCTTCGCTCGTTCATGGTTAAATACCTGAGAAGTAAATTTTTTTGTTTTTGTATGGAGTGTGAGTGTGTTTGTAGGCGTATTCGTCATGTGTATAAGGAGGAAGTGTCATGGCTCTCCCTTGAACTGGTGCATCTTTCAGGTCTTGTTAGTTAGAAATGGGATGTCGAGATCCTTTTAGTTGATTTTGCCGTCGACACCTTTTGACTCATGATGTCAATATCATTCGCATGGAACATGCAAGAAGGATGAAAATGAAAACAGTTACACTTATTCATTAATAACTCGAGTCAGGGGCCGATAATGCCACGCTGCAGCCACTGCCATTCTGCATTAAACTTCAAGTGGAAATTTCTACCATCCTGAATTGTCTTTCATAATCCTCCACTACCCTGTACCATCCTATACTGACCCTCACCATCCTGGGAATAGCACCACATCCGGCACTAATTTTCACCATCCTGCACTACACGTCACCATCCTGCATTACACGTCACCATCCTGCACTAACTTTATGCCACCTTGTACTAACCTTCACTCTCCTATACTAACCCTCACCATTCTGCACATGCCTTAACCATGTTCTACTAGTTTTCTCCATTCGACCTTCTTTATACCATCGAGTCCTAACATTCACAATCTTGCTTTAAATTCCACCATTCTGCACTAGACTTCAATACCCTGTACTAACCTCCAATCACCTGTACTAGCCTTCATCATCCTGTACCGACCTACAACATCCTATACTCGCTCTCACCATCCTATCCCAGCCCTCACCGTCCTCGTGTATCACCCGCTACGTGAGCCACCATCAGTGTCCGCATCGCCGTTACTACCCACCAGCCCAGTAACTTGATCCGTCCGTCCCTCAGGTGTACCCAGAGAACCGAGGACGACGGCCACGTAGACACTAACAGATAATCGCGACCCGATACCATGAAGCAAGAAGATATATAACGCGACGTGACACCACCTTACTCTCTTTCCTTTACCGATAACTTTCCAAAATCGCTGTAATGTTTAGCTTGAGCAATTCTCCCTATGGGGAGCTGAAGACTCTTATGATTCTCGTTACACCATTATTCACGAGTCTTCACGGTCTGGTTGCCATCTTTAGTAGATGCTCATAACCACTGTCTACCAATAGCTTAGTTTCAATGCTTCTCCGCGATAGCCATAGTCGAATGTTCCTAAGAGAGACTCATCGTACAGGCTACATGTTACTTCCACCAGCGACTCTCTATGATGGCGCCGACCGAGCTCATCTTCTCGTAACTCATCATGATCCGTGCACACTTGAGACGATGTCGCGCTGACTTCTCGTGATCACCAACAGACCGAGCACCTGAAAGGGCAGTAAATTTCAGTGTGTGGATCCCTCGTCCACACGTCATTTCCCCTGTACGTCGGAACAAAGCTGCTGGTGTCGACAGCAGCCACTTATCAATTGTCTTTGTTGACGTTGGTGCTATTGGTAGTGTCGTTATGGCTGATGATATTGAAGGTATTTCTGGTATTGCTGAGGTGTTACTACTTCTGACACGGTGATGGCGGTGCTGTCTCATTTGATTCTTCATTAGATATTGATCATGATGACGTTGTAGCTGCTATGGTTGTATGTATCCCTTTTTCAGTTCCTTATTCAATGGATCCTCGTCTTTGTGTGTGTGTGTGTGTGTGTGTGTGTGTGTGTGTGTGTGTGTGTGTGTGGCGGGGGGAGGGGGGTTATGGAGACCGAAACTTGAAACTAAGACAATTCGGTGATATTCGAAGCATACCCGAAATCTGAAGTACAAAAAAAGAGAGAATATAGACGAAGACGATCTGGATCATACCTGTGGACTAGTTAATGAGCGCTTGATAACAGCTGTGTGCTAAAGGAGCATAATCAAACAGTGAACAATAGCTCAATTGGCTCTCTGCTGTGTTACTAATTATTCCGCAAAACAGTGGGTTTTTAAGAGGATGAAAACGTGAATTAGAGTAATTTCTATTGCCATCACATATGCTGATTACCCTCCAGAACGTCGACGGATCTAGCTCGTCCTTACTCACTGAGAACAAAAACGACCCAGGTACTAAGGACTGGTGAAGTGACTAGTTTAATTTCTACCCTCACATACCTGTCGGTATTAAGGCTAACGAAATGATCAAGTCAATGCTAATTACCTTACTGTCTTTCATTCCCCGTTCCTGGGAACACGGGAGTAAGAATGTTGCCCACGCATCTCCTCCCTGTCGTACGAGGCGACTTACCGAGGGTTGGAAACCCTTCCTCACTTGTATTATCCCACATGAAACAAAAGAATGCTTTTGGAAGATGAACTATGGTGGGAGGATGAGATTCCAAATGGGGACGTCAACAAGAGAGACTAATATGGAAATAAGTGACAAAGATGTGAAAAATAGATGGATTAAGCATTCTGAAGAACAGCTGTATGTGTTAGACAATAGAAAGACAGATGTAGTGTGTATGAGCTAGCATGAGTAAGAATCGTTTCGAATAGTAAGGTGGAAGCTTTGAGGAATATGATGTGGGTCAAAGCATCGAGTGTGGATGTGCCTGAGATGAGTTTCTCATGAAAGAGGATGGCAGTTGTTAGCTGATTAACCAGGCTGTTCAGCGTTTGTGTGACCTTAGGCGATGCGCCTGAGGAGTGCTTGTACACCGCCCTTGCATAAAGGTGAGGGGAACAAAAATGAAGGTTCACATCACAAAGGTATTGGTTTATTGAGTATACCTGGCAAGGGAGAGAGACGGTGATTAAGGGGATGGTGTCGTGCACAGAGAAGGTGATGAGAAGTAATGAGGCTTTAGGAGGATCAGCGGATACGTGGTCCAAAAGCTTGTTTTGAAGAAGTGTGAAAAATGTTGTGGGGAAATAAAGCGACTTGTTTATAGCATTAATATGCTGGAAAAAGCGTTTGATAAAGCTGACAAAGAGGCCTTGTGAGAGGTGCCATGAATCTATTGAGCAATAAAAGGTTACTATATACAACGAACGTTTTTCGATAAAGTCGATCATGTGTGTGTGAGGAAGGTAAATGATTGGTTTTCAATAATGATATCTCTATGTCAAGGATATATCATGTCACCGTAGCTATTCAATAAGTTCATGGAAACGGTAATGTAGAAGGTAAATACGAGTGTCTTAGAGCGAAGAGCGGGTCCATCGTATACTGGGAGTGAGTGACAGTTTATGAGAAGGTGTAGAAGGGGAAAGTTAAAAGCTAAATTGAACAATAAGGTAATTAGGTGAAGTAGAGCATTGAGACAGGATGGTTGAGAGCAAGGTTAAATAGGGAGGACTTGAAGAGAATTGAGTGCCTTGATTTATCTGGGAATGAAAGTGGCCGAAGTGAGTCATAGGTCTGAAGTAGGATACAAGGTCCGGGTGTATTAAGAAGCGTGTGAAAGAAAGAGGAGGTCAATGCCTGCAAGAGCAAAACTGGTTATCTTGGAAGGTGCAAGAATCCTGAAAACTCTGCAAGGTTTTGAGTTTTTTTTGCCTTGAACAGAAAAATAAGGAAAAGAATGGATGTATTAGAAATGAAATGACTACAGCCGTCAAGTTTGAACGATGCAGTAGTGTGTGCAGGTCTTGGCTGTGGATGGTTGGCTGCAGAGTCGGTACACGTGTGCAAATGTGTGATCTGTCGCCAAAGTGAGAAAAGCAATTAGACATAAGGAAAATTTTAAAGACGTTTATTACCAATGAAAATACTTGTATAATATCATTTGGAGGGTAACTGAAAGTTTACAATGAGACTGAATAATGTTGAATCCAGACATCTCAAGTTTTACTAGTAAAAGTTTCATCTAATATAGTTTTGCTAAAAAAAGAAATAAGAATATTTTAAAATCTGGGTGATCATATACTTATCGTCAAAAAGGAGCGTTAACATAGAATGGAGATCTTGATATGTTATTCGACAGGAGACGTTTTGCCACGGCTTAGAATATATGGACTTTATTTCGGCAGTATCCAACCATAATAAAAGGATGACAATTTACGCAAGGACTAGAGTTGTCAAAATTGTTCGCCCGAGGTGCTACATAACGTAATGAATGAATATACTTCTTGGGAGCGTGATTCATTCCAGACGCAAAAGCACGTAATGGTTAGGTATCATTCTTTTCATAAAGTGATAATGGAGACTAAGTAGGTAATCTATAATTACTTGTGTATAACACACGTGAAATTATAAAGTTTACCTGGGGAAAAGTGCTAGATACGGCGTCCATGTTCTGCCTCTCACTAAAAAAAAAAGAAAATTTGCATTGTCCGAAAAGAATCTAATGAGAATGCCTTAGTTTAAGTATGTTGAACATGACGTTGGAATCAGACCGTAGTCATTTAACAAAAATCAGACCTCTTTGATGCCTCTTCCAAAAAAATCTAATTTATTACATACTTGCTCATACACCTTACTACACACTAACACTACCCAATCAAACACATGGCCTCAAATTGATATAACATATTCAATGATAGGATTTTAGACCTACAAAATTTTTCCATAGGGAGTGTTTGGTATCATATACGTTCATGTACAATACTTCAAAATCAAAATAACTACATACACAGTACTTCGAAATAACACCAGTCATCGATAAATTCATAAATACAGATTATATTAAACCTAAGATTTCTGTAAGTGATGCTTCGAAATTGTTGCTTATGTAATTAAACGCAATCCATGTCCATAATTCCTGTTGTAACAAAGGATTTTAAATCTACAATATTGAGTTTGGTAAAGTGTGTGGAAGAAGAAAGTTGAGAGTAAATGTGAATAAGAGCAAGGTTATTAGGTACAGTAGGGGTGAGGGTCAAGTCAATTGGGAGGTGAGTTTGAATGGAGAAAAACTGGAGGAAGTGAAGTGTTTTAGATATCTGGGAGTGGATCTGTCAGCGGATGGAACCATGGAAGCGGAAGTGGATCATAGGGTGGGGGAGGGGGCGAAAATTTTGGGAGCCTTGAAAAATGTGTGGAAGTCGAGAACATTATCTCGGAAAGCAAAAATGGGTATGTTTGAGGGAATAGTGGTTCCAACAATGTTGTATGGTTGCGAGGCGTGGGCTATGGATAGAGATGTGCGCAGGAGGATGGATGTGCTGGAAATGAGATGTTTGAGGACAATGTGTGGTGTGAGGTGGTTTGATCGAGTAAGTAACGTAAGGGTAAGAGAGATGTGTGGAAATAAAAAGAGCGTGGTTGAGAGAGCAGAAGAGGGTGTTTTGAAATGGTTTGGGCACATGGAGAGAATGAGTGAGGAGAGATTGACCAAGAGGATATATGTGTCGGAGGTGGAGGGAACGAGGAGAAGAGGGAGACCAAATTGGAGGTGGAAAGATGGAGTGAAAAAGATTTTGTGTGATCGGGGCCTGAACATGCAGGAGGGTGAAAGGAGGGCAAGAAATAGAGTGAATTGGAGTCATGTGGTATACAGGGGTTGACGTGCTGTCAGTGGATTGAAGCAAGGCATGTGAAGCGTCTGGGGTAAACCATGGAAAGCTGTGTAGGTATGTATATTTGCGTGTGTGGACGTGTGTATGTACATGTGTATGGGGGGGGGGGGGGTTGGGCCATTTCTTTCGTCTGTTTCCTTGCGCTACCTCGCAAACGCGGGAGACAGCGACAAAGTATAAAAAGAAAAAAAGAAAAAAAAAATATATATATATATATATATAAAACCTAAATTACCTGTCGCTGCACTTTGTTTTCAACCCACAGTATCTGTTTATCTAAAGTGGCTTAACCTCACCATGTTTCTTCACATACAATACTTCAGACCTATAACACCTGCTCGTACACAGTATGATTGGTTGCATCAGGGAAGATGAGATGTAGAGTATCAGTGACAGTAAGCAGGAACATCTGATGACGGTGAGAACAGGTATCTGGGATACTGAACAAAGGCATCAGGAATGGTATGGAGGTGTATCAGGGATTGTGTGAGGATGCATTAGGAATGGTGGATCGGTACACTAGCAATGGTAAGAAATGAACTGTAAAGAGTGAGAATATGCATCAGAAATGGTGTGGATATACACCTTAAGTAGTAGTTAAGTACATCAGAAATTGTTAATGAATACATTAGGGACCGTGAAAAGGTGCAACAAAGATGGTAATAGGCTCGAGCATTAAGGATGTAGAGAGAATCTATCAGAAATCATGGAAAGATGCGTCAAGGATAGTGAGGGGTAGGTCTTTGAATAGCGAAATTATTTCCCAAAAGCACAGAGGGGTTACATCAGGCATTGTGAACAGGTATATGAGGGATAATGAGAGGTTGCATGAGGGATGGTAAGAGGTTGCGTCATGGTGAAAATGTACATTAGGAATGGTGAGAATTCGGTACGGATGGCAAACGGGTGAATCAGATTGGCTGAGACTGCATCATGAGTAGTGAGAGAGTACGTAAGGGATGGTGATATGGTGGATCAGCCATGGTATAAAGGGGAGATTCAGGGTTGGTAACGAATGTATTAAGGATGGGTAAGGGTGCATCGGGAATGAGGAGAGGTGCTTAAGAGATGGTGATGGCTAACGTCAAAGATGGTGATGGCTAACGTCAAAGATGGTGAAGGAAGACATCAGGGATGGTGAGGAATGTATCGTGGACGGTAGGAGGTCGCCTGCGAACTGCTGTTTGTGTGTCTTGGTCCAGGATCCTGCAGATAAAGATAAGCATCTCTATCTTGACTGTAGATATGAAGAACGAGTCTTCTGAGGTCAAGAATTCAGGCGGGTGTTTTCAGGTAGGTTCTTGGGAGAGGCGATCAAGAGAAGGTTAGGAAGAAAGAAATGAAAGCATAAGCGTTACAGACGCCTCGACCTCAACCCAGGTGCTAAGTTTTTGTACAGTCACGGTCCAGTGGAGGTGTCTGTACAGGTCTTCCTGTTGTTCTTGCCCGGCTGGGTCTCAAACCTGCTGATCCCACACCAGACCACACAGCTTTAACTTGTGCTGTTGTTGTCGATATTTCTTTCGAAGATGAATTCCGTCATTCAAAATTTTCAGGTAAAATGTAATTAGAACTTTTAGTGTATATGTATATCCTTTAAGTTCATATACTCCGTAACTTACAATTACCCATACTCTTCGTAACATGTATACGTATATTACTCTATTACGATTGATTACATGTATTCCCTTAATATAACGAACTACCTAAACTGAAAGACGCAGTTCATTTACTCGTCCCGACAGATTACAGCCCAATATGTCTCCGCGTCTCCTGACAGCATTAGTCTGGGCCTCTGACAGCACGTCCAGCTCATCATAACTACCTGGTAAGGCTGTTCGACCAAACGTGTAGATTATCCAACTTGACCCCTCACCCGGTCTCAAGACTTTTAAAAGTCGTTCAGTACTGAGAGAATATAAGTTTCCTTTTAATTGTCCGTAATTGCGACCTTATTAACCAGCCTCATCAACTCCAGAGCATATATTGAGAACAACACTGCCTCCATCCTTAGTCGTATCTCGCTTTATTCTGCACCGTTTGAAACCTGTTACGATATCTTAGAAATCTAAATAAAGAAAAGATTCATGGAAGCGTTCCTTATGGCATCCCGCAGAACGTATTGCGTGAACATGGTTCCTATACGTCTAAACATTCCATCTCATCTCTGGTCTGCCATCTAAACACCTGGTCTGTCGTAGCAGATCCGTTGTTAACACATGAACTGCTCTCCCTTCAAGCACTTGGTTTGCAGCCCTCACGTCGAGTATGCTACTCAACACACCTGGTCTCCTTTCTAAAGACCAATACATTACATTGAAGCACACACAGGCATGATCATTTTCTTTTTGCTTCAAATCCATGACCCATATTATTTGCACCTGCTTAGCTATACGATAAGTTTGCTGTTATTCTTTTTTTGAAAAATCTCTACTACCGCATTAATCAATTATCTTTTCTAATATTTCACTATTACAAACAGCTGCTTTAGGATCCAGCGGTCTGTTGCGGTTTAAATCGTATAACAAATTACGAAGTAAAAATTCCGTTTACAAAGTCTAAGCAGCAATGATTATATAACATTATGTAAGTGAACTATTTACAAGTCGGCAAAGTTAAGATACTTCTCACGAATATAGAATAAAACATCGTAATGGGTGATTACTTAAGAATATATTCTAATATTTGATAGGAATTATGTCTGCATTCACTAGTGTAACAATAGTAAAGTACACAAGAGTTGCTGCAGGGTCAGAGCATAAGTCTGCAGGCAAAGTTTACAATGTATTTGGTCCGTTCAATCAGTCTGAGCAAGAAGTACCAACTTCCATGAACATCTATAGCCAAGCCTGACTCGGGCCACCACAACATCCTGCTAGTAGAACCAAACGTATATAGAGAAGGGTGTCCTTGCATCGTAGTACATTATGATGGAAGAAGGATTGGCTACTACTGATAGCTTCGTCTCGATTCCGAAAGATCTTGTTCAAATTCTATCTGGATGATTGTCTTTAGTCTATTCGCAGGTAGACCCATGTTACAGTTAACAGTTATAGTTTTGCTACTGAGGTTCATCCATCTAGTTTACCACTCAAAGATGAAAATGAAATTTGCAAATTGGGAACGTAAGTAAAGAATCTAGCTCACTTAGAATGAATCCCAAACAATTATGGTCAGCTATACCTGCTCTGTTACCCAAACAGCAGATATATCATCAACATACCTGGTGTTGTTTGCGATTTACGCATATAGTAGACCATACATTTGGTTTGCCACACACACACACACACACACACACACACACACTTGTACATAACCAGTACACTTGGGTTGCTGTCCAGATACCTGTCTTATAGCCAGGCATACCTGGTTCTCTGCCATTAGCGTTACGTTACAACGCAAAAAAAAATTATCTTCATACCACGCACATTGTATGATGCTTACACTAATGATCTACAGGCCACAATCCGAGCATGCTGGGTACAGCTTCAGTCTGCAGCTCACATACCTGGTATGCAGTACACACATCTGGCCTACAATCGACGCTTCTGGACTGTAATTCACATACCTGCTATATAACCCCCAACACACCTGGTCTATAGCCTGCACATGTGGTCGCCCACGTGAACATCTTAACAGTGGTCAGAGGTGAGGGTCTGTTCTTAACAGCGGTCAGGGGTGAGGGTCTGTTCTTAACACTAGTCAGAGATGAAGGTCAGTTCTTAACTAACACGTCAAGGTATTATTTAAAGGTCAATATTGTTTTAAATAATATTTTTAAATCAATGATATTATTTAAAATAATTTTTTTTTTTCTTTTTAATATCAATGAAGGTCTGCTTTGATAGGACTTTCATTAACCCAGCGATGAGGAGTCTACATAAGTCAAGATGAAGGTCAGTTCTTAAAATAAAGACGGTCAATTTTACCCCTGCCGAAGATAGGCAATAGCAATAACACAAGGATGTGGTCATGTCTTTAGCACAGTTCACAAGGTCGACCCCAGAGGCGCAGTTTCTTAATCCTATCAGTGAGTCCTCATTCGTTCACTAGTCAGTATGAAGTCAGTTTTCTTTACAATCATCGACAGAAATATAGTACTGTTTGTAGAATAGGGCGTTCTTAACCTAGTCAATAAAGGTATCAAAACTAGTCAGAGTTAGGTTATAACTACGCGACGAAGTGGATTCAGCTTACTAATTTCCTACAAGGTGCTGGACCATTAAGTCGCGGCAGTCGGTCCACAATCACTCCAGTTGTTCATCCTTCCTTAGGGGTTGGTCGATAAAACGGGTACCTGACTTAGGTTACAGCGAACATTTAATACACACACACAAATATATATATATATATATATATATATATATATATATATATATATATATATATATATATATATATATATATATTTTTTTTTTTTTTTTTTTTCCTATGAATTCGCTTTGATATGGACTTTCAGTTGCCCGCGCTGAGACAGCTACCATAAAGTAAGAAATCAGAATGGTTTAAAAAAGCGGTCAAACTTTTCATCTGCATGAACATAGGCAATAGCAGATAACACAAGGTTTGTCATGTCTGAGCACAGTTCACAAGGTGACCCCCAGGAGGCGCCAGTTTCCTTAATCCTTTTTCCCCCTCACTTTCGTGTCACTCGTCACGTCTTGGCAGTGCTGTTCATGTTATCAATCATCGCAGTATATATACTGGTTGTGTAATAGGGCGTTATGCCCATCTCCTACTGGGATCAATAAGGCTATCAGGTTTTTAGGTTATAACTACAAGACGACGAAGATGGATCACATGAATTTCCTCCAGGTGCTCAGACCATGAAAGTATTTTTTCAGTCCGAAATGACGTTTTCTCGATCTATTTCAGCATGTCGTTGAACATCTTTCCGTTTTCTTTTAGTAGATTTTGACATTTCCTTGACGAAATGAGAATTTTATGTCAACTAATAGATAGAAATCCTTTTATTTCCACTGTGAGTAATCTTTTGACCTAAAGCATCAAATGCAGCAATTTGAGTAATTGTCACTGAATCTGAGTATTGTCATTTCTGGGGATAAATTCTCATTTCACGTGGAAAATATCTAAATCACATGCGAAAAACTGAAAAGTCCTTTGACTTGTCAGAATAAAAGATGCATACATCCTTACTGTGTGTGTGTGTGTGTGTGTGTGCATGAAGTGTCATAACTAGAACGTTTAGCTATTTCTTAACTCAAAATGCCACTGGTAGAGAGGGTTAGGTTAAGCCCTGCCGACTGGCAATATCTCGTCATAAGTATTCTTAAGTCAGTCTCTCTCTCTCTCTCTCTCTCTCTCTCTCTCTCTCTCTCTCTCTCTCTCTCTCTCTCTCTCTCTCTCTCTCTCTCTCCTCGTTTTCATGTTCATGGCACACATATAAAACGTTATTTATAGATTTCATTAATGCGGAATTCTAGAAAAAAACAGTTACTGCGGGTTTTACACATGCACAAACAGGCAGTTTATGAAACGAATGTTAATTCTGACTTCAAGACAGTAAGTACTCTTCAACCTTTTTTTTTTTTGCATTTCTTTATATGTCTGACCGGTATCATCTTTGACTGCTTTTTGCCCCTGCATGATAACAGTTTAACTGGGTCTCAAACGTTAGGAACATCTGACATCTGGGTGAACTTCTCTACATACAGCCAATGCAAGTAAGCATTTTCTTATCATACACGAAAGACAAACAGTTTAAGGCATCATGTGATCATCCGTTGATAGATCATTTAGTAGTGACTGACTCTGACCCAAGACCGTCGCGGCTCGTGGAGACGCACGAGTGGCTACGACCTGCCTATGTTAATAGCAGAGGACAGCAACACACGCAGAGCGTTAACGACCTGCAGTTCCCTACCTCCCGCACCGCGACCCTCACCCTGAACCATCCTTGATCAAGATCCCCCTCCCAGTCTTAATGCTATCTTTATGCGTCTCTCTCTCGAAAGGATGATAAAGTCTAGTGTCGTACCATTCATGCCATACGTGTCTTATCTATTATCTTTACTCCATTACCAGTTTAATGGGGTGCATCAGATAGATACAGCCTTCACGACTTCACTAGCACGTATTCTCATTCCACACCTAGTTTGATAAAGTGAACCCAAGAACAATCTTCATTGTCCATATAACCTTTATCGTTCTCCGCTTTATGCGCTAACCTAAAACGTCTGTCGAGACCAAAACTCACCATTCACACCACTTCCATACAGACAAAGCGATACATCATCACATTCATTCCTCCTGTCATTCCTCTAACATCTTCATTTAAAATATCATTAGTCCCAACCAAGTCTCTCAACATTAATCCACCGCC
This sequence comes from Panulirus ornatus, assembly GCF_036320965.1. Lineage (NCBI taxonomy): Eukaryota > Metazoa > Arthropoda > Malacostraca > Decapoda > Palinuridae > Panulirus > Panulirus ornatus. The sequence goes on along the minus strand of NC_092241.1, from coordinate 30,500,201 downwards.
TCTTCCACAGTTAACTTCTCCATCGTTTTTTGCTCCTTCTATTATACCGCAATATATCTTTTAGACCAGCCTATAATTAGCCAAAAGTTCAACTTAAATAGGCTGTCCGAAAAGACATTTATCCATGCGCCTTTCTAATGACTTTACAACACATTTCCATCTTATACTACCATTCTTTTTTCCACTATCTTCCTATTTCCAGTACACTACCCTTCCCTACTGCTCTTATATTCCATCCATCGTAAACCACGTTCGCTTGGATTTAACATCCATACATCATCGCTGGGATGAGTACTCCCTCATGAAAGCTTTTTGTAAATTCTGCGCCAATTCTTTAATACATTCACCTGAAGTTTCACTGCACTCGAATTATGCTCCCTTGCATGACTCTACTGTCAACTTATGCTTTTCCACTACTGACGTCACTAGACGTTTTACTCGGTAATTTAAACTTATCCACAACTTCCAGTTCTTCACATGGCAAACTGATCTTGCAATCTGTCTTTTTTTTCTTATGGTAGCCGAGACAGCATAGGCAAGTGAATGCCCTAAACAAGGCCATTTCATTTATATATATATATATATTATATATCCTAGCTTATGCCAGGTACCCCCACTTTACTGACCAGCCCCTAAGGGAGGATGAACACCATGGTTGACTGCGGACCGACTGCCGCGACCAGGGACTCCAGCCTATGAGCACTCGACCCAGAGAAGCCTGTGAATGAGTTTGATCTTTTAGATTTTCAAAAATTATCATCATATTACTATTTGTATTCGCTCTCAGCATCTTCCTCCTCCATGCATGATCGAATCAGGCCACGACTCTAGCTAGCAACAACACAGCGTCATGTGCAAAGGCAAATTTCCTTCTCTCCAGAGTTAAGCATCACACCCACGTCACCTCCACCTTACATGATGTGCAGTCCAAAGAAAAACATCAACTAAACACAGCGTTATCACGCAACTCTGACATACACACACACACTCATTTCAACCTACTCTTTCACACATCCAATACTATACTCTTCCATCATAAAAACTCTTGACGGCATTCAAAAGACTTCTAATTACACGAAAGAGAAGTGAGGTCTTACACAATTAAGTACCTTTTCTGAATCCACAAATCCTTCAGGACACAATCATTTACTTCTCCCAAGCTTTCTCCACAACTTGACCAAGAGCAAAAACCTAACGGACACACCCTCTTCCCATCCTAAGTCCACCATATTTTTTTCATGGCTAAAACACAAGATTTTATAGCAAGTGAAGCGTCTCTTTTTCTCAAAGGGCAATTGAATTAACGTGCAAACACTGTATCACCAGGTGACAACCTAACCGTCGACTTTAGATCTTCTCTGGAGTATCACCTCTGATGATTATATTCATCCTCATCAGCACAGCCAGCGCCGAGAGGGTAAGAGAAAGCCTCCACGTCAGTAATAATCGTGAGGTGATCCCCTATCATGAGCCATAATCGCTTCTGACAAGGGTCAGTTTCTCTTCCCCCAAGCGGTAGAAAGGAAGCCTCGACAGCCTAATGTATAGGACCGTGCAGGGATCTTGATGGCAGGCTGTCTCTATCTGCAACGTAGTCGCTCGTATAAGGAATCACTCCATAACTTGCTGTACCAAAGGTAGTGACGCAAGTCATGAAGTCGTTTCTTAGCGTGCATCGCGTCCTTCCTACACGGAGAAAAATAGAAAGATTATAGATATAATCTTGTGGGAAATCTTGCCATGCTGTTAATACCCTGGTCGAATAATCTCTGGGACGGTGGAAGCCTCACGTATAGAAGAATTATCCCCGTTTAATGTTTAACGTAGACTGTGAGGATGGGAGGAAGAAGAGCTGGGGGAAGGGAACGAGCGAATGGTAGTTATGAGTTCGATAGAGATCTTTCTTTATATAAAAAGGGAGGGAAATGTTTACCTAATCTTGATGTACGATCATTGTGAAGGAGCTTCATTAGTCAAGAATACTGTTTACCTGTTACAGACAGTCTTTACCGAGATGATCACCTCATACCTATATAGCTTTACGACAATTGGATTTTCATGACTCGTTTGATTAATGTGGAACTTGACAGCCAAGTGAATGTTGCCTCTGTAGCCTCAAGGACGAGCGGCTGTGTAAGAGATGTTACGAAGACAACTTTAAACTTTCACCGATTGTATATGTGATAAGGACATAGCGATATGTAGGCTTTTAGAAGCTTGGGTGCGCGAATTGCGTCTTGAAAGAATAGTTTGTTTGAGAATCCATGAACTTAGTTGCAATGTTTTTAATGAAATAATGACGCATGAAAACAGACTTATTTACAGTCATTTACAGACGTCATAGTTATCAAACTATGTGGAAAATCTTTAACTGTCTATGTTCATCCGTTACTACGATTATTAGGTTCTATGGCTTACCATTCAATATGTGATACCCATACACAGCTTGGGAGAGATTTGAAATAGATATAAGAATCTGATACTGATTCATAGAGTATCACTATGTGCAAACTGCTGCTCTTCATGTTACCTTGACGGTTTATACTTGAAATAATGTTGAAGTGTAGTGCTTAATGTCCCTCGATATCAAAGTGTTTCAAGGCTGACCAGAACTGTTTGTAAAGAAAAAAAGAAATAAGCTAATAGGTGTACGAATCGTTGAATACAATCTTTTGAACTGTGTTTACTTCAGTAATTTCTAATGCCTCGGAACAAACTACAGAAGCCTTTTTCATCATAAGACATATCATCTCATCCTTCGACGAGTCGATATTCTTATCCTTCATCGTCTTCTGAAGGACGTATGCCGAAATGTGAGTCCCTGTACTAGCGTCGAAGTGGCGATACAAGTCGGTGAAACGCCTTTTGACCGATGAAGTATCTTGCGACTATTGAGAACCATCGCTGCAGAGGAGCGGCGCGAGTGTAGGGCAGCAAGCTTAGCAATTACAGTAAATCGTGGAGAAGGATGACGTGCGCACACCCAATAGCAGAACGCCATTTGTTGGTGCTGACGATGCAGTACGAGCCAGAGACACACATTATGAGAAGAAGAAGCAGTAATCATCACCGGCGATAGAAAACCTAGCTTAAACTAATGTTTGTGGCGGATGTGCTGTCTTTGAGAATACATTCTAAGATCTGCAAGTCAAATTGGGTAACGAAACACAGATATTTATCGAAAATCACCAAAGAATGATCAAACTCTCAATTACTTCCATGTTTTTTTCCTCAGATTCTTATGAAACAGAATACGTCCGTGCTGTACAGACATAAATGTTAAAAGAAAACTGCAAACAGGAAAAGGAAGTTCCCCAAATTCATTCTAACCTCACATGATTAGTTTTCAAGCAGTGTTGCTGTGAATCAGGCAAAGGGAATATTCGTCTTAAAATGCGATTCAAATATTTGACTTTAGTCAACGGTTTGCATAAAACAAGTGGGTGATACGTATTAGAAACCATAGCTCATGAAAAAAATCTATTCTTGCATCTCCCTTTCCCATTCTCCTCAATCCCTGCACCATCCCAACTCTCTCATCCCTCGTCTGGCATTCACCAGGAACCAACCTGCCATTAGTTCCCCACTCCCACCGCCCCAACCTTTCTTATCCAACTACTTAGCCCCTCCTTCCATCTCTCTCACTCACCGAGTACGACGGCAAGCCTTTCTCACTTCACAACCCATCTCCTCCATTCCTCCCTCTTCACGAACTCCTTCTCATGTCTCGAGTCACCAGCACCCAACAGCCCAGGCTTCCCCCACCCATTGCCTATACCCCCGTCGTCTTATGCCGTCACACACCAGCAAGCATCAGCCCTTTATTTCCCAGTGTCAACCTTCCCACCCTTTTCCTCTGGCCTACAGCGTCTCCGCGTGCGGCTGGTGGCCATTCTTCATCCCACGTTCGTTGTGGCCTCTTGACCCCTGACATCCAGGGAATAACGACGTATTTTGATATAAAGGCATCGACAAGCACATCCGGGACTCCGACCGAAGGAAGGAAGGAGAGGTGAAGATGGGGAAATATACGAGGAAGCGAAGGTGGTGGAGTTAAAGGAAGAAAGGAAAGATACAAGATGAAATACATCGGATAAGGGAGAAGATGGTGGTTGAAAAAGGATGGTGGGGAGGACAGAGCCATTAAGGATTGGGACACAACAGAGACGCAAGAGCAATGAGGAACTAGAAGGAAGGAATGAGGCATAGAGAAGAATGACGATTCAAGAAGGAAGGGAAACTGGAACTTATGATACACAACACAGAAGAAACAGAAAATATGGTAAGGACGGGAGGAGTGCCACGAAACACAGATTTATACTTCAACCTTAGTGGGAGAAAGAACTTAATACAGTAAAGAGTGCGGTACAATGTCTTATATCCGGGAGGAGGGAGTGAACGTCAGACTTAGAATTCACATGGGAGGGTGAAGTGACAAGACTTATAACGTACGTTATAAGTCTATCACTTATAACGTACTATAAGCGGGAGGAGGAAATGAGAGATGGACTTGTAACACACATATGAAAGGGAAGTGAAAGAAGGACGTATGAACGAGAGAAGAGGGCGAGAGACGGACTCATGATCTACACGGAAGACGACACAGAAATATGTGAAACACGCGGGTTGAGGGAATGATAGGAAGAAAACACAAGAGACACACGGGAACAAGAAGCGTGACGCAGGTAGAGAGAGGGCAAGAGAATGATACTCGGGAACACGCAAAAATGCCTGACATTTTGACATTAGAAGCCAGTGAAGGAATAATATTTGGATTAACATTTGTTTGTGGTTTAAGAAAAATTGGAAGTTGTTCGTGAAAAGAATAGAAGATAGAAATTGAAGAACATTAGAAAAAAAGACAGATTTGATATTCTATTTTTCATGTTCTATTTTATAGGAAAGGGAGGTAGGGTCTATGGAATGCATCATGACAAATGGAAGATGTATGGCAATAGACTACGATTAAGAGAAAAATTTCAACTTAGAAAAGTCGAATAAAGCAATGAATAGGAGATTACCGAAATGATGATCGAATAAAGAAATTTGTTTCTCAATTAGAAGTCTGAAAAAACAGCGTAATATCTTTGCTCTTCCAGAGGTTTTTATGATCACACCACTAATGCCTATAGATATATATTTGTAGAGATGCTAACTATATTCGCAACGCAGCCATGATGATCACCGTCTGAATGTAAAGAACAAAGCGACTTATTCAGATGCTGAAATTCCCGGTAAAGGTAACCTAGTGTGAAGCCCGAACACCACTGCGCCCCGACAGCTAGGCAACTTATTGAATCTCATCCTTCCTAATGACTACATACTCGTCAAAGGTCACAACCACGTGCCCAGTAGCGTATCTTTATGTGTTAGTTCTGCAACATGACAAATCTCTCTCTCTCTCTCTCTCTCTCTCTCTCTCTCTCTCTCTCTCTCTCTCTCTCTCTCTTTCTCTCTCTCTCTAGTACAAGGTAGGGAGCCACCAACAATGGAGGTGCCTTGCCTGTGCTACTCGCCTCGTCTGAGTAGCACCCGATCTTCAACCACAAGGACAGCAGCAGCAGCAGGATACAACAGCAACCTCAGCACATGCCACTCTTACATCAGTGACTCACACATCGGCTGGAACACCGACAGCTGCAGAACTGGGCTCAGCTGTAGCAGTTGCAATATCGAAGACAGATGTAACATCAAATATCACGACAGGAGCACGGTTAGCTGCTTGCTTGCAGGATCATTAAGACCATCAGCATCAACAAAGATACACCAACCAAAATATCCTAAACATCTTAAAGTGTTAAGGATATTTCCAACACCACACACACACACACACACACACACTATGCACAATGACCATGACAGAAGCGACGATAGTAATCCCGTTTGTAGGTTTAACATTAAGATCAATAGGACCATCAAGAACTATATATGAAAAGAAAGAGAGTAGCAATATGAAGCGCCAGCAGAAGTGGCAAAACCACCACCTCTCACCAAAACAGCAACAGCGAGGTAGGCGACCATGCACCTCCACCCCTCTCCCATCCACCATTCTCCAGAGGTGAAGTTAATTACAAGCAGGTAGGTCTCCCCGTGCACCTGTGACGACGACCAGCTGGGCGACCCCGATGACTGGCAAGCCCCACACCAACAAAATCGCCCAGCGTGGGAGCGACCACCGTCACCACCGAAAACGTGAGGCGTCCACGAATTCGACCATTGTTCACTCCTAGAAAATGGTTGATGACCTGGCGGTCAATTGGAGGTAGGCCGTTTCATTGGTACGTAAAAGGGGTTATTCAGTCCTCTTCAGTTCGTGACTAAGAAGAGTTGGAATGTGGGATCACTATATCTGGTGTGAGGGGGGGAACTGATGGGGATGGTAAAAAATATACCTAAATAAACTAAAAAGTAAATGTGGGTAAGAAAATTATGTCAGCACTTTTCGAAAGGTTTTTAGTTGTATTTCAATTAAATCTAAATGGACTAAATAAAGTAAATGGAATTCTAAGAAAAGTGGACACCTTTTTTTTGAAGGTTTTTAGATGTGTATTTCATAATTTCTATAGGTCGCTAATTGCAAAGTAAATGGTTGTGAATACAAGTACCCTAGATACGTTTTCTGCTCAAAAGAAAATATGATGAGATCTTCATAAAGAGTACAACTTTTTCCGTAGCTGTTCATACGCACAAAACTTTCATGACTGTAACTACGCAGGAAAGTTTCATCCTCTTAAAACTTTTAGGTACGAGACTTTCAGCTTACATCCATGAGCTTAATATTTCCCACGAGGCAACGTATTTGAAACGTCGATATGATATCATTGCTGAGAGAGAGAGAGAGAGAGAGAGAGAGAGAGAGAGAGAGAGAGATTCTATTTTTTCAGAAACAAAGATGAAAATACGGAAGGTTCGGATGAATAAAAGGCTGACAGAAAAAGAGGCGGGGTAACAAGACAAAGTGACAGAGAGAAAGGATTGGACACGTCCCATCCGAGGTGTTGTGATTCAGGTCACACGGGAAGAAAACAGATTCCAGACGACCGTAGGGGATGTCGGTGGAGGACGGGTACTAAAGAATACCAGGAAAAGAAGCCATACACGTCTTTGAGTTGCTATAATTTCTTTAAGAGGCGTGTAAGCCTTTTTTTTTATTATCTAAAAACAACGATCAAGAACACTAACGCTTATATAAAAGTTGGGTAAAAGAAAAAACGCCTGAGTTATCAGTACTTCAAGTTGAAAGAACTTGAGTTGTAACAATCAGGGAAAGGAAAATTACGGAGGTAAAGAACTCGATAGTCTGATTGCGGAAGGAGAGTAACGGTCTTCGAATCCATCAGTTCTTGGGTTACCGATGCTTCCTCAGTATCAGAGAAGTATTTTTGGACGTTTCTTTTCCTAACACGCGGATGAGGCAAGGCAGCTGTCAGCTCTCGAAGGCAGACGCCAAAGAAGAGAGAGAGAGAGAGAGAGAGAGAGAGAGAGAGAGAGAGAGAGAGAGAGAGAGAGAGAGAGAGAGAGAGAAGAGACGAAAGAATGTAGGGAACCCTGTCCAGTACGAGACTAGAAGAAGAGTCGCTCTCAGCGAAATTTCCCCTCTTAAACTTCGTGAAGTAACCGCTCGGTATGCCATACCGAGTGGCTGCTTTGAAGACAAAACTTAGGAAAAATAAACATTCTTTTTTTTTTCTTCTTTGGAGGCAAGCTTAATTCGCCTTACTGATATGAGATGAAAATTTATATTGATTGATTCAAGTGATATATCAACAGAACCTTACGATTAACACTGACAAAAATTGAGAAAAATATGAAGAAACAAAGTTTTGAAATCAATGAATTTGACTCGTATTTTCCTGAAACGAGATGATGTTCAGATCTGATGCGAGGAAAGGAACCAACATAAGGTGAACAGTGGAACGCTAAAACGAGACAGGCTGTTATTCAGTGAAAGTGGGAGAACGAAGAGACTGAACAGATCATTTAGGAAGTAAACGTTGATCGTTCTAGGGCTACAGCAACGAACCCATCAAAAAGGAAAAAAAATGTTAAGATTACATGACAAGGGGGAAGAGCAGAAGAATGGAGGCTTGGATAGCAGAAACATTCCAAATCGTGTAGAGAGTTTTTGATATATGCAGAGTTTCAAATCGTGAAAATAGATTTATAGGACGAGAGTGAAAGTCAAAACGAGAATTTAGATATCAAAGACCTTTAGACCGAACCCTAGTAAAAGGTCTTGATACATCAAAGGCTATGACTGTATATTTTTTTCCCCCAATAAAGATATCCAGGAGCAAGGCCAAGCCAAGGGGAAATCCAGTTAGCAAAGGTTCATATATGAATCCGATACGAAGGACGTGTGGATTATTGTCATTATCAATATTTCTGCTTTTTCTTCTCATTATCGTTTACATTACTATCATTATTTACGTAGCATTATTGCTATAATTGTTCTTATTACTATTGCTATCATTTCTATTTCTCATAAGCACACAAACAGGTACACAGACACCTACTCCAGCTAAAGTGCTCCCATCAGATACTGTATTTCATCGCTCTGCTCCCCTTCCAGCTTCGCACCACTAAATCTAATTATCAACACCTCAGATTGGTTTCGAGTCAGGTGGCAGACGAATGCTGCGAGGGAATTACGCCGAATCTGACACCAGGGACCTGCACGAGCAATTGCATTTTATCACTAGTGGCAGACCCTCCCACAAGCATAGTTGGCACATCCTTGTTCTTATTCTATTACGACTGACGGTAACATGTAGCAGAAACGTTTGAGGCCAAACTTTATGATATCTGAGGTGGCTTCTCTGATTTTGCAACGAGTCATTTTACAGTACACCTGGACTGAAGTATTGAATATGGCTGATGTAGGAAATAGAAGATAGAAGTATTACATCAGCACCACCATCATGGGAGTCTACCATCATCCCATCCCATCCCCCCACCGAGAAACCTGTAAGACTACACCCAGCTGACGTGACCTGGATCACAATCCAAATCAGGAAACTAATTCATCATCGATCCCTGGCACCCTACCATAATTACACCATCTTTAATAAGGCCTTACCTGCACAACAAATTCGAGAAATACGTATTGCGAAAACATTCGAGAAATCAGTTGTGCGAGAAAGAAAAAAAAAGTTACCTAACCGAACGAGCATTCCTGGAATATTATAAATTCAGGGAATATTATAAATTCACTGTAGTCCCCAGCCTGCAACCCAGAACCACCCCCATGGCTTCCACCATACACAAAAATCACCCCAGCCTTCCCCTCTTCCCATATAAACAAGAACTACGTGCATGCCTTTTAACCCCAGAGACACGAATCCACCCTGCATCATCTCGTCACTTTAAGAGGCCAATCGCTCCCACTCAAACTGAATAATTTCTGGTCGTCACATCCAACACGCACATCACATTCACTTCCCACACTACCAACATTAACATAAAAGCAACATACAAAATAAACGACCTCGGAACACTTAGTAGTACCTGATGTATTTAACAAAAATAAAAGATAGTATCCTTTCCAAACAAATTCATTCGCCCCACCCAAAGCAACTTTTTTCCCTGCCTGGTTTTCCACGCTGTCAACACTCAAAAAAGCAATTGCTGCCTCGCGACCACTTAACACCAACACAGCGAAACATTTTCCAGACGCTTTATATCATTGTAATCCAAACCACTGCGTAAGTAACCTCCACACTTCCCCACTCCCAGTAAACATAATGATGTAAAGATATTCACATCGAAATGATTCGACAAAGGCGAAGCAACCGCCTTCTCAATCCGGTCTTCAAAGCCATGCCACCAGATATGAACCCACCTGAAACTAAACCCCCCAGACTTAAACGAGTTCTACTTTCTCCTCAACGCCCTGGATACCACTAACCTCAACAACTGTACAAACACAGATTCAGCAAATCGCAAGATCCCATAAGTCAAAGATGCGACGTCCACACTGAAGGCACTGAACACTTACTCCTAACTTGTCCTGAGCTCATTTCATAAAGACATTCATAACACATTATCACACTCCTTTACTGATCTCTCTCGGTGGACATAGCTGGCTCCCTGAGCGCTGCGGATGTCCCACAGAAAGGATTTCTATGACAGAAAGGTGAAAGTAATGGTATCAACACATACCTTTAATAAAATCAAGATGCCTCTTTCAATGGCCACTCACTACCACAAATATAACAATTGGAATAACGCTCCTGCTGGTCCATACATATCTAAATTAAGTAATGAACAGTATGCCTCATAGCTGACTTCTGTGATGTGAACTAACTGTCAGGGAAGGACCGCGCAATGCCCCCAGGATTATGTCAATTCAAGATTCTAGACTTGAAAAGGAGCCGTTCTCATCAGAAGAAAAGATGTAGCACATATCTCAAGAAGAGAATCATTAATTAGATATGTAGTGCATGGATATATATACTGCGAATATGAAAGTTGCAGAGAACATCCTTCCTGGTATCTGTGACGAAATACGAGCAAAGTGTTGTCCACAGATGTACACGGGCATGCTATATCTTTGGATCACAAAATATACAAAAATCGTTGATAATGTTTTATCAAGGCCCATCGCACCCGTCTCCTTCCAAAACCCAAGGACCACTTTTCATATGCCTGGACAGGCTAACCCTCTTCCATCCCTCTTTCATATTCCAGGATCCCTTACATCTCCCAAAACCCACTCCATCCGTCCCTTTCCATACCTCCAGACCAATCATTACGCCCTTTTTCTAGGACTATCCCATCATCTACCCTCTTTCCTGCTCTAAGACCTACCCATCTGCTCGATATCCCATCCAAGAACACTTGACTATAAGACAAGCAGTGACAACTATTCATCTTCAAAAACAATAAAGATCTACATATACTTTCCAAGACAAATTGGTGCAAGTAGTTATGTACGTGGGCCTCTTATCCTTGTGCTAGTTAGGGATCAGGACAGGTAAAGCAAAGGTGGGCCAATGGTTCCCTTGGACAGGATGCTCGAAATGAGAGAACTCAGCGCGGGTGTTTATAATCCCCTGGGGTAGCACGGCCACAAGCAATCCGTCACGGCCGGGGGCAAAAAAAAAAAGATACCATCAGTATAGGAGTTGGTGGTTTTTGCTGGAGTCTGTCCACCTGTGATGGCGGGGATAACGTCCTGGTAATCAACAGTCCCTGTTTACATCTTCCTTCAGAAGGAGCTTGCCCGTCTGGCTACGCATCCAGCGTAAACGTAGCACAAAACAGACACATCTCTGGCTGACAGATGATGGCCGTCTCACGTTTCATCGATACAAGACGTCTAAGGACATAGCATTGATTATAGGAATACAGATTATAGCAGTCAGGGACCAAAGCAATTCAATGTGTTTGAAATTATGATTTGGCGATAAAGACCTGCTATACAAGGGTTGATCTATAATGATTTAGAATAAGTAAAGACGTCCTGGGCTTTAGTTAAACTCATTAAGTTTCCTATATTCCAGAATGCCGCAATTACGGTGGATGTTAAAGTATCATTTGTCGGAGGAATTCGTGTCAGAGGAATAATTTTCTCAGTTAACGATGACTGATAAAGTCTCTTTGATCAATTAATGTTGAAACATGACATTAAACTGGTCCTGTGTATTAATTCCAGGCCCATGATGGCTCCCGTCAGACCAGTTCGTGCTCTAATTACAATAAAAGATATGAGAACTGTCTTACTAAGCTTAGCACTCAGAGACTACTCGGGCAACAAGCTCAAAGACACCTGGAACGAAACAGCGCCGTAGGGAATTCGTGCATATACGTCACATCCTGGTGAGACAGACAGTGTACAGTAACATGGAGTGTTGAGAGGATGATTTCCCTATTGATTACTCTCTTACTGATGGTTCATTGTGACCGTTCTTTATACCGTGGCCACATATACTGTCTCCTCCATATATGCAACCTCTCTTATATACATCTTACTGACTACGTTCATTATTCTTTGTCGTATCTACTCCTGTTACAAGGTGATCTAGCTGTACCCTGTGTTGCTGACAAACATATCACTATCATCTCGGTTCCTAGTTGTCTTATTCGGGGTAAAAGGAAACCGCTTCAACTGTATAGCTGCCTAGCAATTTCTAAAGTTCCTCGCGCACAAGTTGAGCATTTCTGGTGAGTTTTCGCTTTCTCAGCGGCCGGGGATTTTATGCTGTCTGAAATGTGCCGGGAAGACTGTAAAGCTTCACTGAAGATACTCAGTGTGTGTGACGTACTGTGATGAGTGTAGATGCCACTTGGGATGTTTTTAATGAATGTATAGATTATTTCACCAGTGGCCGTTTGATGAATGTAGAAGGTACGTACATGTGGGGTTAGTATTCGAAGACATGGAATAAATGGTTGCGTAGATAGATTGTCATGTATGCATATCTTGTTATATGTAGATAGATTGTCATGTATGCATATCTTGTTATATACATAACATATCAAGTGTGAGGAGTAAATGCTGACACTTTTTGATAAATTGTTGACTTAATAGAAAAGGCTTCAGAAGTAGTAGAGGATGTGTGGATCAGGTGTTTGCTTTGAGGAATGTATGTGAGAAATACTTTGAAAAACAAATGGATTTGTATGTAGCATTTATGAATCTGGAGAAGGCATATGATAGAGTTGGTAGAGATGCTCTGTGGAAGGTATTAAGAATATATGGTGTGCGAGGAAAGTTGCTAGAAGCAGTGAAAACTATTTATGAAGGATGTAAAGCATGTGTACGAGTAGGAAGAGAGGAAAGTGATTGGTTCTCAGTGAATGTCGGTTTGCGGCAGAGGTGATGTCTCCATGGTTGTTTAATTTGTTTATTGTTGGGGTTGTTAGGGATGCGAATGCAAGAATTTTGGAGAAAGGAGCAAGTATGCAGTCTGTTATGGACGAGAGGGTTTGGGAAGCGAGCCAATTGTTGTTCGCTGATGATACAGCGTACAGTAGGTTTGAGGGACAAGTCAACTGGAAGGTAAGTGTGAATGAAGAAAAACTGGAGGAAATGAAGGGTTTTAGATATCTCGGAGTGGATTTGGCAGCGGATGGAACCATGGAAGCGGAAGTGAGTCACAGGGTGGGTGAGGGGGTGAAAGTTCTGGTAGCGTTGAAAAAATGGGTATGTTTGAAGGAATAGTGGTTCCAATGTTATATGGATGCGAGGCGTGGGCTATAGATAGGGTTGTGCGGAGGAGGGTGGATGTTTTGGAAATGAGATGTTTGAGGACAATATGTGGTGTGAGGTAGTTTGATCGAGCAAGTAATGCAAGGCTGAGAGAGATGTGTAGTAATAGAAAGTGTGTGGTTGAGAGAGCAGAAGACGGTGTATTGAAATGGTTTGGTCACAGAGAGAATGAGCGAGGAAAGATTGACAAAAAGGATGTATGTGTCGGAGGTGGAGGGAACGAGAAGTAGGAGACCAAATTGGAGGTGGAAGGAGGTATTGAAAAAAATTTTGAGCGATCGGGGCCTGAACATACAGGAGTGTGAAAGGCGCGCAAGGAAAGATGCGAATTGGAACGATGTGGTATACCGGGGTCGACGTGCTGTCAATGGATTGAACCAGGGCATGTGAAGCGTCTGGGTAAACCATGGAAAGTTTATTGGGGCCTGGATGTGGAAAGGGAGCTACGATTTCGGTGCATTCCACATGACAGCTAGAGACTGAGTGTGGACGAATGTGGCCTTTTGTCCTTTCCTAGCACTACCTCGCGGGGGGAGGGGGTGATGTTATTTCATGTGTTGGGAGGTGGCAACTGGAATGAATAATGGTAGCAGGTATGAATTATGTACATGAGTATATATGTATATGTCTGTGTATATATGTATACGTTGAAATGTATGTGTATGTGGGTGGGTTGGGCCATTCTTTCGTCTGTTTCCTTGCGCTACTTCGCTAACGCGAGAGACAGCGACAAAGTACAAGATATATATATATATATATATATATATATATATATATATATATATATAGATATATATATAGATATAGATAGAGATCACGGGTAGGACCCTAGGATGGGCGCCCAACCAACTCAGCAACGCAGAGGTTGAAAGACACAGGTACTGGTTTCCCAGTTTTTTTAGTGCCACAGCCTCAGCTCAGTAGGGGTGACAAACTCAATCTCTCGTAGCTGCGATGGTATGACAAATGTATCGATGGAAAGACAAATGACTGAGGAGATAAAAGTTGAGGCCATTACGAAAGGGAATTGAACTACTCCTCCAAAGTCTCCCCACCTTGGAACCAGTTGGAACGAAACATTATTCTGGCTTTTAGGTGTCATATCTTGTACTCCTCCAGTTCCCAGTCGTGTGCAGCACCACTTGAACTTTTTTAAGTTAAGCTCATGTAAAAACCAAAGTGGGAACACGTTTGTTGTACTGGAACAGATGCCTGACTCTCCCCCAGGACTACAATATCAAACCATCACTCTGCTACATTCTGCATATCTTAAGAACCAATGTTCTTTTCAATTAGACAATATGGAAATTCTTTTATGATCTCAATAACTTTCCACTGTGGCCAATCTTCTTCACGTTCATCTATCTGGTTAGAACTTCATCAGCTATGTTTATGGGCACTGATGGAGTCTTTCAACGTCTCTTTGTAGGATTTTTCAATCCTGTAGGTTCTTTAATTACCTCATAACCTTAGCATCACTTGCAAACATATAATATTAGTCATGGCAAGTGCATTATGAAGACCAGAAGTATAATTTCCCTTTGTGACTTGTAATTAATTCGAAGAGTCCTTTTTTTCCTTTCGGCTAAGGTAATTTCGATCCAGTAAAGGAGTCGCCTTATGTGTGCTTGTAGGTTCAGTTTCGTTTGATCAATGTTGTGATTATTATTTGTGTGTTACGAGGGAGGGAGTTTTAGACTCATTCTGTCCTATTTCTTATCCCTATATGTGTATACCATGTTTATACCCATATGTATGTACACACACATCTGGTGTGTGTGTTACATAATCCATAAGGAGGGTTGCAACTGGGGTAAGGAGAGAGCTGGGCAGTAAGGAAGAGGTGCTGGTGCTCACTGAATGTTTATCACTGGTCGTGACCGACCAGCCCACTCAACAATTAACGCCACGGCGATGACTAAACGCATTTCCGGGTCGAAGGTCAGCTGTGTCCACACTTATCAGAGTGGGGGGGTGGGGGTTAGTAGGTGGGGCCTAAGGGGGATGGATAACTGGGATGTTGGTGGTGTGAGGTCCGTTAGCTTACTAACCAAGGCTTGTACTGTTATGAAGGATATATATACAATTAAGAGGGTGTGTGTGTGTGTGTGTGTGTGTGTTGGTATTTTCACAGGAGGTGATGTCATCTTAACGTGGCTGCGAATATGAGAAGCCTTCTACACCGTCATTGTAGCACGTGTTTGATTTTTACGTGGTTGAAAAAGTGCAGTCTAGATTCCTTGTCTTTCATTTTTGTTTCTTTAGACGAGCATCAAGAGAATCAGTTCTAATTCTGCTTAGGTTTATGTTTAGAAATTTCATACGTTTTTATTACTATCTTCTTTATGATGCCTCTAGTTTTATCACTGCCGTCGGGTAAATCGATGGTTATTCTAGCTGATGTGTCTATATCATGTTTGGATTCACATCTATATACATTCAGTATGTTCTTTCCGCTATCACAAAGAGTCTCGTTAGGATCCAGTGGTCTGTTACTGTTTCAACACTATTGTATGCAATTCAATCCATTACACGTACTTATTATAATGTTTTTAGTAGAGTATGTCTTGGTGGTGGTTTTCGTCAATTGCCTTTCCGGATGTAGTCGAATTTGAGAGGTATAGCAGTACCTAAGTACGACGATCGTGGTAATAATACGTTCTTAGTATCATTCGAATCATAAAGGATAGATACGTAGTTTCAGTAGGATCTATTGTCTTAGAAATGTTTCCGAAGGGCTTGTCTGTAGAATCAAGAAGCTAGCAACTGTTTGAAATCCTCCTTATGACCTGCATGGTGACTGACATTAGCAAGGACAGGATTGGCCTCGGTTGAACACGTCAACGGGGTAACCAAGAGGACGAAAAGGAATCACAAGGCTGTACATACCTCACTCTTGACCATCTACGTCACCCGTGGATTTTTCATCTCCACTTCTGCAGGAAACCTTGTATAGGATATACCTCGAATAGTGCAGCTGCTGCACCGAGAATATTTCAGGAAATGCCAATTTAACTTGAGGAGCTCCAGTTCACGCTCCGCTTCCTCTCTCGCCTGTGGGGGACGTGGCCACACCATCATGGCGAATCTTTCACCAAGCTCGTGATGTTTGTCGGACGTTCTCACTGCTGCCTTTTTCCTCCCTCGCCTCATTGTCTGCGACAGTGCGCGACTCTGGGGAGGTGGCGGCATGATGAAGGAGGCATAACTGTTGCCTCCCTCACTTTGGCGTGGACTACTGACTGAGGTTGCTGGCTGCTGGTTCACAGGGTCGGCGGTCACTCTCCGGTTCAGTGACTGGCAGCAGGGGTGTGCAGCAGGTAAGATGGATGGGGGACAGGGGAGGATGGAATGTATGACGTTGGCCGTAAAAGGAGGAGGAGAGAAGGGACAAATATGGAGAGACTGAATGAACCAGCTGGGTATGTGGCAATGAGGAAGGTTCCCTGGAGATTATACTGAATGACGATTTTCATGAGTGAATCATTGAATTTTGTTTAATTAGGTATATCTTTGTATTTTCTGGTTAATCAATGAGTTTGATTTAATCAGATATATTTTTGTATTTTTTGGTTATAGTAAACTGAGGTAAATTTCATTAATGAATAACCATCTTGAAATTCAAATTATGTATAACTGAAAGCATCTAAAATCAAAATATGAAATAGATTTATACTGAAATGCAATGCAGGGGAAACTAGATCTACCTGGAATCAATTACAACACGGAATAAATGTGTATCTGAATGCAGCGTCGAATTATATTTTATATCAACTCTGAGAAAGTTACTCTCCAAAAGTTTAGATACTGAAAACTATTAAGATTTTCGTTTGATTAAATTGCCACCATGAAAACACGTTGGTGATAAAGTGGCAGTGGACTTTTATTCATAGTGAGAGCAATGCTTCCTGGTCTGTGGCTGCAACACTAAACTAAATCCGGGAATAGAATAAAACATCGAAATAAACATTCATGTAGGTTTATCCCTGTGACGTCACGAGAATAGCGACGTTAAAGTACTAAGGAAACAATCATGCATTTAGTTCGTCACGCTCAATATTGTAGTATTAAGGAATATCAACATTTTACAATATATTTTTACATTCATAATTCACAGAATATTACGTACTGCGCAAGCAAAGGTATATCCATGATTCATCCTTGATAAACATTTCATGTAAGCAATGAAAATAAATCATAATCAATCTATAGCTAGAACACCTTGAACACATGCTAGCTAATTACAAATACAGCAAAATAGTTTTGGTTCAAATATATTGGTTATAAACAAGTCTTTCTTCAAACTTTATTACATTTTTACGATCCATAAACGGTGTAATCTGAGATTTATCAATGGTTTCAGTGAATACTATGTATCAGCGTCTGAAGATATTGCTCAAAATCCTAGATATTATACTTCTTAAACATGCGCAATGAAACAACTAAACCACCTCAGGTTTATCTATTTTCTTTCTCTTCACTTTTGGTAAAAACGGATAACAGTATATATTCATTCTAAAAGTAGATATCATGGAAAAAGCACACATGACATTATACACGTAGATTAAAAAAGTTTTGAGCGCAAAACACACTTTGAACTCTCTCTTCCTCTCTCTCTCTCTCTCTCTCTCTCTCTCTATATATATATATATATATATATATATATATATATATATTCCTTCAATATAACATAACTCGGGCAACAATACATAAAGACATTAGTAAAGCGGTGTTGATAATAGCATGATTAAAGAAATCTATCAGACATGCTGACAGCAAAACATGACAGAACAAAATATAAGGAGTAACAGGATAATGCATGACGAATGTGACCACTGTGATATGTGGCATGATACAGAGCAAATGATTAATACTATGGATGGATGTGTGGGTATGGAGTGGGTCTGCATGGTAGCATGAAGAGCCGATGGGCTTTCTGTGGGTAAAGGACGAGTACAGTGAAAAGGATGATGATGTCAGGATGCGTTAAACAAAAGTAGCATGACAACAGAAAACGATCAATATGATGATGAGGATGGTAAGAATACATGTGGTCACGGATGTAATGTGAATCCAGAGGTACAAGATCAACCGAGATCAACAGGATATTATGACGAGGAATCTATGAGACAAGCGGAAAAGAACAAAAAAAAAATAAATGAGTAAAGCAAAAGGATGGGGACACAAAGAAGAAATGAGCTGTTGAAATCAAACAAAAGTGAAGGAGAAAGACAAGGAATATGAGACAAATCCAAAATTAATATACGCCAATAACATTATACCCCAGATTCGACGATAAATATATAAATAAACATTGTGAAATTGTAAAAGCTAGCAGACAATTTATAAGTAAGAAGAATGAACTACTGGTTACATAGTTTGGAAACTTTAGTTTCAGAAGCGGGGAAGATTGGAACTTCATGTACACTTGAACATGCCATCATTGTATCATATGAATGTAAAAGGTGTGATCAGTGTGGACCTAAGACTCGGAGAAAGACAACGAAGAATATGACTGACATTGACAATGTTGTGAAGACTGCTGTAGAGAAACGAGTATCGAATGTTAATCAACAGAGACATCTAGACAGACACGGAGGAGGTGTGAGACAATAGGACCAAAGGTGAGTTGATGGAACACAGGAAATGAAGGCATATCAAGCAGAATAGAACACTTCCTTGATCAGGTTATTATATCGGCAGTAATATATCGATTCTGAAATACCGTTTTTAGAACATTAATAAGCGAGAATAAATATGGAAATATTAACGCCAAAAACAGAATTGTGAGAACACACAATGCATGTGAAGAAGCAAAGACATAGCAAAATATTATCTGACGTATCTGAAGGCACAAAGCTTATTAAATAAAAATTCAGGTATGAAATTCATTTATGATTTTGATTATACTAAAAATACTAATATAATTCTCGTTGATATGACGGAAACAGAGCTTAATGAGAAAACACACTAAGACTAAGAGCATTACAAATCTTCCCTAACTAAAAGAGTCATTGTTAAACAAGGAGGAAAGGCAGGATAAGTACATGATAAATTATACGAAGAATAAATGACGGAAATGACTCATAAAGAATGTGAACTAACTGCAGTGAACACCCTAGGCGTAAGTACACGAAACATATTGACACAGACAACGCGGAACTAAGCTGGAAGAATTCAGTGAAATTCTAACAGCGATTCTAACAAAATTTAGCAGAGGTGTTAAAAGTAAGAAAAATTAACCACTGATAATATACATTGAATCTTTTGATTTTCATTCTATAAAAAAGAATTCAGTGAAAAATATAGAAATATATGGAAATATGAAGCAGTTTGTGAAGTGGTTAGTGTTGTTGACCGTGACGCATGGAAAGGCCACAGAGGGTCAAGCTCACATGGGTTCGAATCCTGGTTGCGGTAGTCGGTCCGCAGTCCACCCAGCTATTTACTTTCCCCTCAGGACTGGTCGACACACACACATTATATATATATATATATATATATATATATATATATATATATATATATATATATTATATTATTATATCCTGATGAAGAAGAATACTTCCATGTATTCCCTGCGTGTCGCAGAAGGCGACTAAAAGGAGAGGACGAAGAAATCCCTCTCTCTCTCCCCCCTTGACAAAAAAAAAATCAGTCATTGGCAAGCAAGACAGAAGAAAAATCCTGAACAAACTACATGAAGAGAAATAATACTTGGACTGCGACAGAAATTGATCGTAAAGTAATCCGGACAGGTTTGATATGATCCTATGAAAAATAAGATCAAACTTTTACAATCATAAGTCATAATTCAGTGCACACACACCTCCACACCACACACACCCCACACAACACATTATATACAATGAGTAAAACGTTTCTAGAGTGCTCTCTCCTAATGTTGACAACATTTATATAATTCTAGCTTTAAACACGTCATTAACATTAGTAGTTAAGATCAAAACATCACACTCAAAGTAAACAATTACCATACCAGAATCACCATGCGCAAATACATACCACGCTGTCTAGGGATAGGAGAGAAAGAATACTTCCCATGTATTCCCTGCGTGTCGCAGAAGGCGACTAAAAGGAGAGGGAGCAGGAAATCCTCTCTCTCTCTCTCCCCCTTGACAAAAATTGACAAAGAAAAAATCAGTCATTGGCAAGAAGACGAAGAAAAAAATCCTGAACAAACTATATGAAGAGAAATAATATCTTGGACTGCGACAGAAATTGATCGTAAAGTAATCCCGAGACAAGGTTTGATAATGATCCTATGAAAAATAAGATGCAAACTGACAATCATAAGTCAGTATTCAGTGCACACACACACACACACACACACACACACACACACACACACATTATAACAAATGAAATGAAAACGTTCTTAGAGTGCTCTTCCCTAAGTTGACAAGCATTGTATTATAATTATAGGCTTTAAAGCGGCAGAAAATAGTAGTTAAAGCAAAAGAATAACTCAAGAAGAATATCAATACCATAACCAGAAGGAGCCAAATGCTGCAAATACATATCCACAGCTGTACATCTAGGGATAACAAAACCCAGCAACACAGCCATAGAGGCTATCCGGATAGAGCACCAGCAGTGTATAATCCTGGGCCATACACTGACGTAACGAGGCTCCACAACAGAATATACCAAGAAGAAAAAGCACAAGGCAGACCTGCTCTAACATGGCTGTACAGAGAACAGCACCTACCAGAGGTGGAAAATCATACCTGGTAAAGATAACTATTTGGCATATCGACCAACTTTCCAGTACCCACGCGCTTAGACTCTTACTCAAGCTTGATAGAGCTAAAGAAGATGCACAACAAGAATAGACTCAGCAGTCCTTCACAAATGAGAAATACCTTACGTCTAAATTCCTGAAGATCAACATCAAATGGTGCAACCTCAAGAAACAGAAAAAGAAAACGGATTAAGGACAACGAAAACAAAGTCGATAGATATTACCAAGGTCTGGACACCACGATGAAATCGAAAACACCTGGTTCCCAAGGAGTCGCAATGAAGTGAGTCTCCAGTCACCCATGATAATACACAATGAACAGCTTAGCTAATATCCTTCCTGAACCAGTGAACAGCTTAGCCAATATCCTTCCGAGACCTACAAACTATGTCAGTACATACAGAGACACCCAGTCGCCGGGAATATGAAAACAATGCACCAAAACTACATATCCAGCAAACCATCGACACACCAATAAGTCCAACATGATGCATCTGTACGCTCTATACCCATCTTCTGTCCCTCTAATGCATCTTCCCTTGTCTAACCCCTTCCTTTTTCCCCTTTAATGATCCAGTTGGAAATACTAGCTTCCCTAAAAGGTGAAGATGACAGTATCAGAACCGATGCTGTTATCGTTGGAACAAAGCTAAGGCGAGAGAACCATATTAAATGTATAAAGTATGGTGTTCTTTTATAACCGGTTCTCAAAGATGATATCAGCTTTCCTGCCAAAGACAATATGACTGGTAGGTTTGATATCACTTGTAGAAAGCGGCTTTGACTTGAAATAAATGACTGACTGAAACCATATAAAAGAAGTACAACTTTCATGTAAAGAAACTAAGTTATTGGCCCAGTAGATTAATGTACTATGCAAGGAAGGAGGATGGATACTTTTTTTTCTCTTTCTGTTAAGGCATTCCTTACAGTGAGTTACGAGATTTTGTTCGAGGAAGTGGTGAAACGTAACAAATGGTGAACTAAGGAGACGAGTCGAAGCGCCTTCAACAAACAGGTTCAAAGTAATGGCAGATGAAACTAGCTTTGTCTGACAATTTTTCTGTCATCAGTTGTCCTACAGACAGTGGTAATATTAGACAAGGAAAATGAAACAAAAGAAAGTTCAATCAGACATTTCGCACGTAACACCGAAATGATGCAGAAGACTAAGAGAAAATGTATAGAACACACAATCATCGATACCTAGCTGGGTAGACAAGAACTGGACTGAGTTCAGCGATGAAAAACTTGATGGAATAGCCAAGGGAAAGAATAAGATTATAACGAAAACATTATCAAGGTTAAAACAGGAAAAGAGATTGAGCTATGAAAATGTTTAGATATCCAGAAATGATCTTAAACAAGAAGCTGGGATTTGAAATTCGTATTGAAAAGAACAGAAATCGTAATGTCATGTCAGACTGAGCTGTGAGATAATGAGAACTTTCCACACGAGATAGAAAGCAAACGATTGAGAATGTTCAGTGTATAAATGAAAAGCAAAATTGAATTGCTGCTGTGTTGTACAGTCACTCACTAACTAAGCATACTGATGTCGATAAGTTGAGTAAAATACGGAAACTCTTCATAAGCAAACTCGGGGGAATGGAAGAAAGAAGCAACTTAAAGCAGTAAATGTAAGACGAGGGAAGCTGAGGATGCTTCTTCCCACCACATACTCATCTACATAACCTTGATGTGTATAGCACCTACCATCCCCTTCCTCAACGGGTCAAATATACTCATCGCCTTAGAATATGACAGAAGATTCAGTCAAAGATGCAACATACCCCTGTGATGCCTCAGACATGTGCTAAATATCAAAGAAATACGCTTCATCTTTTATTTCCATCGAGAGGCTTTACAAGCAGACGGGTAGACGAGCATAAGTCAGTGTCGTATCCTGTTGAGGACAGTCACACACCCTGCTTAGGCAAGGCCGCCCTTCCACCTCTTCACCTCCTCCTCCTCTGTGATAAATGCTGAATCACCACATTACTCACGACCATATTTACTTCGGCTTTTCTCTCGCGTGTTATATGTATTCGTCTTTGTATGATGCCGCCAGGGATAAACTTTCACCAATACCTTATGGCCTCTCTAACCCTTACGATAACCCTCTGTTGTGTCAACTGGCCACGTATATCTCTTAGGTATGGCTTATTCATACGGTGAAACAGTTCACATTCTAGATTACATTGCGTTTAAATCATTTCTGATTTCTAGTACTTATTTTCTATCATATCGTACAACAATATTTTTGAGCATGACTGATATGCGCATGTGGCAAAATACCTACAGATCTTCCCAGTTCAGTTATTTTTCTAAGCAGATTAACATACGTCAATGATAACTCTGAATTATTCTTAAGTGTTTTCTAAGATACTTGTTTTTGAATCGCTGTCATTAATCTATTTCTGATGATGAAGGATTCGCCTAATATTACAAAAATTTGTACGATTGCACATATAGGTGTGCTTATATTTCTAATCACACACACACACACACACCGACCACAATCAAAGTTTTAAAAACAGATTTATGACGTGGAATGTTAACATTTCTTCGAGAAATACAAGGGTAGAACAACCAGAGGACATGATATGATATTAAGCTACAAACTTGTAAGAAAATATGTAAAGAAGCACATTTATAGTATAACAGCGATAGATAAATGGAGGACGATGGCTGAAGATATTGTTAACGCAGACAGCATACATAGATTTACTAAGTATGATAATAAAGAATATACAAGAGATGGAGTCCCTCCCCGTACAGAGCAAATAGGTAACTGAGAATTGTTAATTGCAAACACAGACACAGACACACACACGCTTCTAAAATCACACCGAAACATATATACAAACATGCACACACAAATACTCTCTCTCTCTCTCTCTCTCTCTCTCTCTCTCTCTCTCTCTCTCTCTCTCTCTCACACACACACACACACACACACACATCCAATGCGAGTATCCTTCTCTTTCTCTTCGTCTTGGACATCCAGTGCGAGCAAACCTGGTCAGCTATCCTAACCACTGCAGCAAGCATACACTTGGTTCATATTTCATATAGAGCACACTAAACCTATACCTCCACAGTGTGTATGCTCTCAACGCATTATGTCAGTTGGCTCATACCTCCACTGTGAGCGCACCAGGACAGCTGGCTCATACCACCACTGTGAGCACACCAAGACAGCTGGCTCATACCTCCAGTACAAGCATTGCAAGATAGCTGGTCAAGTCTCCACTGTGAATAAACCAGGACAGCTGGCTCATACCTACACTGAGCACACCAGGATATCTGGCTCATACCTCCACTGTGATCACACCAGGACAGCTGGCTCATATCTTCGCCACGAGCTCAGCGGGCCAGCTGGCTCATACCTCCATTGAGTAGACCAGGCGAGATCAAACACATTTCTGGTCTGTTTCCTTTCGACTGTGTTCATATTGACTCTCTCGTGCAGGCGTGTGGGTTAAATGGAGCAAGATTGTATATCATTTCTGACACGCTCCGTGAACACAGCTGTGCTAATCCTTTGCTTGTGGAGCACAACCTGGGCAAATATGAGGCGATGCCAAGTGTTTGTTAAGAACACTCCGTAACTGTACTGGAAACAATACCCGGCTGTGTTGAAAATGACGTATGGCTGTGTTGATAAAAATGCGTGGCTTTGTTTCCCCATGTTGACCGCTGTAACCAGCGGTGGTTCAGCTTAAAAAGACTTGTTGATACCGCATCTAAAACTTTAAAATATTCAGGTAAAATACATACACACACACACACATTTTATACATACATATATATATATACACACACACATACTTATACGAGGTCCATTGAAATTTCAAACTACCAGAAGTAGACACGTGATGCTTGTTTTCGTATCTTAGATAAGGATGCGTATGCATTAATGGTTTTGAACGCTATCTATTCTTAGTGGGCATCCTTGCATTACAAAACATGTGCTATGAGTTAAGGCGATGGTAAAAACACTTTCAACGAAATCACGGCAGCTCTTGGCATTCCTCTTCCACAGTACTTCCATTAAGCTTCCAATTTACCTCTATGAATTTTATTACTGAACGGAATATCGAAATTCCAGCGATCTTAGAAGGTTAAAGATAGGTTCCTAGACATGTACAGTGTGTTTTTCTCAAGACTTATACAGATGTCGAGGCTTAGAATAAATACAATAACGGATAGAAACACCTTATGATTAAAGGGAGAGCAAGAGAGTTCATAAAAAAGATTCGAATCTCATTCCTACGAAGGAGATTCATTCCTGAATTCTCCTAGACTCTGGTTCGAATTCTTCGTCTCCTTCCTCAGACGCTTTGCCTCTCAAACAGGCATAAATCTTGTTAAGTCCTCGTTAAGTCTTGATAATAAATCTGGCCTTATACAGAGGTGTTAACATGTTGCCCTGGTTAATGAACGGCATGACACTCCTCGTCCGTCACCGACCAGCTCCGTCCTCCTGGGCAGGAGGAAGTTAAAGGAAGGGAGGGTCCGAGGCTGAGAGTAATAAGTCTAAGAATTGGTCCTTTTTCGGGTGGGATGAAAGAGAACCTAGATCAAATATGGCAAGACAGTTCTTGCTAATGATGAGTGACAAAGGATCGAGGGTAACAAGAGTGTGAAGACTGACCTGGGTACAGGAGAATGAGGTGTGGTTTCCTCGGTAAGGAGGGAGGTGAAAACTAAGTTAATGCTGCCTGATGTTCAACTTCTAAGACATTCATGTCCGTTGTTGCACTCTCTAGGATTTTAGGACCAAAGAGTGCTTCAAGAGAGTGACTAATTCCTTCGCTTCATTTGATTTTTTTCCTCGTCACTCATTTTCATAAATTTTCTTCTCTGTTGCATGAAATCATTGTTTCTGTGGTCATCACTCTCGATATCAAAAATGCCCAACGAAACCTTTCTTGCTGCATTTTCAAAATTATCTTCGATTAGCTTTATTATTTAGTAACAGTGCTGTTAACAGTACTCAGGATTGGAGTTCGCTGGAGGAATGCTGTCCTGTAACAGACGTTATTTCTATTTGATCAAAGACGATTTGTGTGTGAATGCCTTCTGTCTCCCTCAGCTTGTGTGTGGAGACTGGTCACTCGAAGATTTTCTATCATGATATCTCCTTCCTTCCTCGAACAGTCAATAAGCTGTGGGATTCTCCTCTTTCTATTGTCTTTCCCTCTTCATATAAACTCTCTTCCTTGATGAGCCAAGGTCTACATACACCTGCGGAACCGTGAATGATTTCTAATACCTCGTTTTCTTTCCCTATCTTCTATCACCTGAGATGGCCTTGATTGAGACGATATTTGCCCGTGCCGTGTCGGTCAATATGAAAAAAAAATGTTTTTTCAGTATATATGTAACACCTGCGGAGGTTCTGTGTCGGGTGTGACCTCTCACTTTTGCTTCTTTCTCTTCCCAAACCTCTCTCCAGCCCTAATGGATCCTGGTACCTGCCAGTGATCACATGTAAATAGATTTGTCCCGCTTCACCAGTTTCCCACAGATCTGGATATTCTCCGTTTACCTGATCATTTCACAGATCGAACATGGCTTTTGCATTTTCCTACTATTGTATGAAAGATATCGTTTGTCTGAACCTCTTTTTATGGCGCAAATTGCTTTTGTTTTCATGTTTCTCATCGCACCAGTTAAGTATCTTCTTTATGCCTTAATTGGCCAGGCAAGCTTGTGTTTCGATACTTTACACACCACCAATCAGCATTTTTCCTCGGCACCGAAGCCATTTCTTTCCTATTTTGTTTCGTGTCCTATGACCACGTCAGCTGCACTTGGATTACAAGTAAGCTTTTTCTTTATATACCTTTCTTCCCATTGTCTTCTAATTAAGGGATCTCATCTCCTCCTCTGTTCCGCAAGTAACACGAAGCAATCATATACATGTATTCCCTGCGTGTCGTAGAAGGCAACTAAGATGGAAGGGAACGGGGAGGGGTAGGGGGGGGGCTGGAAATCCTCTCCTCTCGTTTTTAATTTTCCAAAAGAAAGAACAGAGAAGGGGGCCTAGTGAGGATATTCACTCAAAGGCTCAGTCCTCAGTTCATAACGCTACTTAGCTAACGAGGGAAATAGCGAATAGTATGAAGAAAATATATACATACATATATATACGAACAAAGTGCATAGGAACGCGCACTTTCGTAGACCATACGAACCTCCAACAGCCAGGATCGAACCCGGGACCCCTGTGCAAGAGGCGGGAATGCTAACCGCTAGGCTATGGGCCTGGCCCATCTGTAAAATGTTATACAGTAAATGGGAATGTATCTTCTCGTGCTTATATATACTTTTGTTTTACTGACATTCAATCAAGTGGCAAATATAATCTTGCTAATTTATATATATATATATATATATATATATATATATATATATATATATATATATATATATATATATATATATATATATATATATTTCTTTTTATTGTACTTCCTCGATGCATCTTTCATTTGCTCATAGTTCTGGAAAGTCTGTAATTTTAACGAGAGGTCACCAACCAATAATAGCTTTTAGGCAATATCAAAGACATCTTCGCTTCCTCTTAAAGTTCGGTCTTATTTTCATCGTTTCCTCCAAGATTTCTCATCGTGTAATTGATATTTTTCATGATTTCTCTCCCACATTTAGTTTCACGGACAGATAAACTTTCGAGTTTTCTTTAACTGCACATCTAGTCGTGCTGTCCCCAATGTGGTTATCTCTGCTCGTCCTCCAAGCCGCCTTTGTCGGGCTTCAGGACTGCCGCTGCCAATCCTTTGGGCTGCCTCTGCCAGTCAGTCTTCCCTGATGGTGATCACACCTCAACACCTCCTGCCAATTAGCGTTTGTCAGTTACACTTTACTACCCAGGTGGCCAGTTTTACATATGATGACGATAGCTAGTCTATAATCCTAGCATTTTAAGCCTCTGTTCCCCCGTTCACAAAATTCAGTCTCGTAAATCAATGATTTCCAACACAGATTACCGCGGGTGCTGTTTACGGCTGCAGTAAAGGGCTGGGATCATACCTGAGCATGGTTAATGAATCAACAGGAGTGGCGGGTCCGCCTCACCCAACCCTAGTCAAGACTTCCCTGCCGAATGTTCTTCGCTGCCTCCACCCGAAGTGTTGATGCCTCTGCCTGAATCAACCACGTTAGATCCGGGTCACTGATCCATCTGGTTATGTAAGCTGTCATCGGTAAATCTCGAACTACTGTATTCAACGAGGCCGCAAATCAGCTTAGAACTGTCTCGGTGTCTGGGTTCAGCGCCCATGCTTCCCACCCAGTGAAAATCATCGCAGCCCAGGATGATGACTGACCTACCAAGAATATGAAGGTGTGAGGATGTGAAATCATGAATACTAAGCGCCTGTGTGTGTTTGAAAAATGTCTCGAAACACATCTGCGTTGATTTGTGACACGACTTGCTACACGAAAGCCAGTATTTCCAAGGTATTAGTTTCAATGTCTAAAAAGATGGTAAAAGACATCAGTGCTAATGTCCAGCAACTCCCAGCGTAGTAATTCTACTGGCAATGACAATATTTCGTCAGCATCTGCTGATCAAATCCGATTCACCGTGTTCATTTCTGTCACAGAAATGTGTGAAGGTGCGGGAAATATAGCGGGTGCCTCAGAGTTTGAGCTCGAAATGTGCATAACTTTAGTCTCAAGATTCAAGAGTGCGAGGTCCTCGTGGTTTTCAACGTTTTCCCTTTCACTCATCGATGAAGCATGTCAGAGTATTTTTCTGTGCCTCCTGTTAGCATGTCAGACACTTGAGGATCAGCTTTGTCCGTCGTCTTTGTCCGTGTGTAGTCAGGTGTCACACTAACCTACAAATTAAACCTTCATAACGTGAAAACATCTACATCAGATTCTCACTGAACTCTGTACATCTGTGTTCTAGTATCTAGAGAATTTATCCGCATACGTTCTGAAGCAATCACTTCCAATGATTATACCTGAGTAACGACGACTTTGATTTTATCATGGAAGTTAAACTACCTCAAAACATGAGACAGAATTTATACGATTGTTGCCAGCATCGAACTAACTGAATAGCATAAAACCTATACCTCTAGTCTTATCTTCATACCATTGAAAAAGGAAAAGATTAGTAAACAGTTTAATCAATATTACCACAAAAAGAAGATTCATGATTGAACTTATCTTGGCTCATGATTTGTAACTTTACCCTGAAACTTTACAAAGTTGTTTCCTACCATTTTGATATAAAAAAGTTTAACCTACATTGCTGTCTTGAAGGCGACATTACTGATCTTTGGAACGCTGTTCTAATAGCACAGCAGTACATTTTGTAAAGTATAAGTACCTGAAATATTAAAAGTTTACAGAAATCTCAAGAAAATGAACACGACAATTTCTTGTAGTCAGTGACTAAAAGAAAAAGGTAAGATTAACATTATGTTAACTTTGAAGCAGTTTCGTGGCCATCCTGAAAAATGACCTTCATGATAATCAGACGCAATTATTTCTACCTCCAGATTGCTTTCTCCGTATGTGTACACTATACACTGGGAGATCACGAACCCTCAGGTCAAGAATGTCAACCCAGAAGGAAAATCCATCTACGACCGTAAGCTGCCCAGGTTAACTATTGTCCCAAGTTGTGCTAGGTAACTCACTAAACTCTTAGAATGCTTCAGGGAAGGATCGGATCGGATTACTTCACGTGTTACGCAACCTTTCTTGTACAGTAACGGCCTCAATCAGATCTAGCGAAGGGCAATGATTTTGCTCGAATGGTGTTGTTTGTGTACATTATGAACCCAGATATCAACGCATATATGACTTGGTGGTAAGCTAACCCCTCTTCCGTTAGCCGGAATTGATGGTAAGCTAACCCTTCTTCCGTTAGCCGGAATCTTCCAGATGCTGAATGCATTACCCTATTTTCTGAATAGGTCTTAAAATCAACTGGATATCTAGATAACGTATAGAATCTTGTTTGATAGAAGAATTTGTGTGTGTGTGTGTGTGTTTGTGTGTGTGTGTTAGACGTCAAAACAACAGGAAGGTAGCTGAAGGTCACCCTTCCTAAGGATAGGATATGCCAAAGCACGCTTTGAAGACGAAAGAGAAGCTCTGTTTATTAGATAGAAACGGAGGAGACAAGCAAGTACATATGCAAGTTGAGAGGCACACTCTTTCAGCACACGGGGATGGATGCCATCAGAACCATAAACTTTGCTTGAATCCAGACAGGCGCTTTTCGGACAGTCCGAAGAGAGATAACGGGAAGGAGCATAGGATTAGTAAGAGGAGCATCATGGGATGAAGAAATGTTCGAGTCATCGAGGTAGAGGAGAAAGAAAAACCAAAGAGTTGCTTTGTCTATGGAAGAGACACAGCTATAGTACCGTCAGAAAGAAAATGTGAAGCAAAAGTGGAGCGACGGAAATTGTTAGCGATGCCCTTAGCTAAAGACCACAGATACCTGAACGCTTTGTCTCAAATAAAGTGCGTACAGCGATTACGAGTAGTGATACATGATGAATCAGAGTCGGAGGACGGAACATTTTTCAATACCAATGTACCTAGTCCCTAGCCGGAATGGCTTCACGACAAGAACGGTTGAAACATAGATTGGAGTGGAGGTAGTCTTAGAGGAGGGGATAAATGTTTCTATTCCCGCACCAATAATCACCCTAACCAGGTACCTAATTCATAAACAAACCCCTATAGGAGAGTTGAACGGCTGTGTTGACTGTGGACTTTCTCTAGCTGTCACGTGTAATGAACTAAATCCACAGCTCCCTATTCTTCTTATCCAGGCCTCACAGCTCTATCAATGATTTACCCATGATGCTTCGCATGTCCTGGTTCAGTGCACTGTCAGCACGTCGACCCCTGTATACCTCATTGTTTCAATTCACACTATCATGTGGACGCCTTTCACCCTTCTGCATATTCAAGCTCCGAGCGCTCAAAATCTTCAGTTTGGTTTTCCCCGTTCTCCTTATCCCCTCCACTTCTGACACATATATCCTCCTTGTGAACCTTTCCTCGCTCATGCTATCCATATGTCCAAACCATAACAGCAAGCCCTCTTCTGCTCTATCATCAACACTTATATATGACTACACATCTTTCTTACCCTTTCATTACTTACTCGACCAACCCACCTCATCTTGATTTATGGCCCATGCCGAGCATCCATATAATATTGTTGGGACAACTACACTATTTTTTTTTTTTTTTTTTTTTTTTTTATACTTTGTCGCTGTCTCCCGCGTTTGCGAGGTAGCGCAAGGAAACAGACGAACGAAATGGCCCAACCCCCCCCCCCCATACACATGTACATACACACGTCCACATACGCAAATATACATACCTACACAGCTTTCCATGGTTTACCCCAGACGCTTCACATGCCTTGCTTCAATCCACTGACAGCACGTCAACCCCTGTATACCACATGACTCCAATTCACTCTATTTCTTGCCCTCCTTTCACCCTCCTGCATGTTCAGGCCCCGATCACACAAAATCTTTTTCACTCCATCTTTCCACCTCCAATTTGGTCTCCCTCTTCTCCTCGTTCCCTCCACCTCCGACACATATATCCTCTTGGTCAATCTCTCCTCACTCATTCTCTCCATGTGCCCAAACCATTTCAAAACACCCTCTTCTGCTCTCTCAACCACGCTCTTTTTATTTCCACACATCTCTCTTACCCTTACGTTACTTACTCGATCAAACCACCTCACACCACACATTGTCCTCAAACATCTCATTTCCAGCACATCCATCCTCCTGCGCACATCTCTATCCATAGCCCACGCCTCGCAACCATACAACATTGTTGGAACCACTATTCCCTCAAACATACCCATTTTTGCTTTCCGAGATAGTGTTCTCGACTTCCACACATTTTTCAAGGCTCCCAAAATTTTCGCCCCCTCCCCCACCCTATGATCCACTTCCGCTTCCATGGTTCCATCCGCTGACAGATCCACTCCCAGATATCTAAAACACTTCACTTCCTCCAGTTTTTCTCCATTCAAACTCACCTCC
The DNA here is from genome assembly GCF_036320965.1 of Panulirus ornatus. Lineage (NCBI taxonomy): Eukaryota > Metazoa > Arthropoda > Malacostraca > Decapoda > Palinuridae > Panulirus > Panulirus ornatus. The sequence continues at coordinate 30,468,148 of NC_092241.1, read as the reverse complement.
CAATTGACTTGACCCTCACCCCTACTGTACCTAATAACCTTGCTCTTATTCACATTTACTCTCAACTTTCTTCTTCCACACACTTTACCAAACTCAGTCACCAGCTTCTGCAGTTTCTCACATGAATCAGCCACCAGCGCTGTATCATCAGCGAACAACAACTGACTCACTTCCCAAGCTCTCTCATCCCCAACAGACTTCATACTTGCCCCTCTTTCCAGGACTCTTGCATTTACCTCCCTTACAACCCCATCCATAAACAAATTAAACAACCATGGAGACATCACACACCCCTGCCGCAAACCTACATTCACTACACTATTATATATATATATATATATATATATATATATATATATATATATTTTTTTTTTTTTTTTTTTTTTTTTTTTTTTTTTTTTTATACTTTGTCGCTGTCTCCCGCGTTTGCGAGGTAGCGCAAGGAAACAGACGAAAGAAATGGCCCCCCCCCCCCATACACATGTACATACACACGTCCAGACACGCAAATATACATACCTACACAGCTTTCCATGGTTTACCCCAGACGCTTCACATGCCTTGCTTCAATCCACTGACAGCACGTCAACCCCTGTATACCACATGACTCCAATTCACTCTATTTCTTGCCCTCCTTTCACCCTCCTGCATGATTAGGCCCCGATCACACAAAATCTTTTTCACTCCATCTTTCCACCTCCAATTTGGTCTCCCTCTTCTCCTCGTTCCCTCCACCTCCGACACATATATCCTCTTGGTCAATCTCTCCTCACTCATTCTCTCCATGTGCCCAAACCATTTCAAAACACCCTCTTCTGCTCTCTCGACCACGCTCTTTTTATTTCCACACATCTCTCTTACCCTTACGTTACTTACTCGATCAAACCACCTCACACCACACATTGTCCTCAAACATCTCATTTCCAGCACATCCATCCTCCTTCGCACATCTCTATCCATAGCCCACGCCTCGCAACCATACAGCATTGTTGGAACCACTATTCCCTCAAACATACCCATTTTTGCTTTCCGAGATAATGTTCTCGACTTCCACACATTTTTCAAGGCTCCCAAAATTTTCGCCCCCTCCCCCACCCTATGATCCACTTCCGCTTCCATGGTTCCATCCGCTGACAGATCCACTCCCAGATATCTAAAACACTTCACTTCCTCCAGTTTTTCTCCATTCAAACTCACCTCCCAATTGACTTGACCCACACCCCTACTGTACCTAATAACCTTGCTCTTATTCACATTTACTCTCAACTTTCTTCTTCCACACACTTTACCAAACTCAGTCACCAGCTTCTGCAGTTTCTCACATGAATCAGCCACCAGCGCTGTATCATCAGCGAACAACAATTGACTCACTTCCCAAGCTCTCTCATCCCCAACAGACTTCATACTTGCCGGGGGGCCGGAAAGGGAGCGGGGGGCCGGAAATCCTCCCCTCCTTGTATTAACTTTCTAAAATGGGGGGATATATATATATATATATATATATATATATATATATATATATATATATATATATATATAATCATCATACTTTGTCGCTGTCTCCCGCTTTAGCAAGGTAGCGCAAGGATACAAGGTGGATACAAGCACAGCGTCATTGAGAACATTTCAACCCGTTTCCGTGTGTAGCTCAGCTTCGAAGCTAAATGAGCCCCATAATAGGGACGCTGTGGCTTTATTATCTAAGTACTGTATATCCTTCACTGTGTTCGTAATAAATGAAGACTCTGCAAGTTATCGATTGCCACTGCAAATAAACGATCTACGTAATAGACAATCTACCATCACCACGTCTCTAAACTGTTGAAGCTCTCAGTCTTATACAAAGACCTGATTAACGAGTACCAGAAGACTAATGTGAGAAGCAGACTAACTACCCACGTATGCTTAGATGATAACTGCGGCCAGGATCCCTGAGGAAATGGGAAGGATCCTGCATTGCCCAGGTTGTAGGGTGCGTCTCACACATTGTTCACTGGTGGAGTAATGAGGAGAAAGCTAACTGGTCACACAAGTACAATGGACAATTTCCTAAATTGGTGGAAGAAAACGAGCGTCTCAGCACTTTAGGAAGGAAGAGTACCGAGTCGGATCTTCCTTTGGTGATTGCATCTACAAGTACAATTATACTAATTGGCGGACAATAAATTTACGGTGGAGGCAAATAATGCTAATTTAGAGATGCTTCCCAGTGATAACCATGCGAGGGTGTACAGGTAAGCTTGGCTAATAGCACCAGGTTGCCTTCCAGTTTCCAGCTGGTCCACAGTTGTATCTGTCAGTGCCTGGTGCCCTGTGGCCTTACTGCCTGACCCGGCACGCCATGGCTCAGGTAGCAGTGACCCTCACTGTGTGACCCGAGACGCTGTGGGTCTCTCTTGGATGTCGGTCGGGCTTCGGGGAGTCGTCCTCATTGCATGACCCGGCGCGCTGGGACTCTCTCGGGGACTGGTTGATGCCCAGAGGCCCCACTGCTTAACTCGAGTCGCAGGGGACACACTCAGGGACCGGTCGATGCCCAGCAGTCACCCCCCCCCAACCACCACCTGTAGCAGGAAGCTACAGACTTGGGATATATTAAACTGGTACTACCTGCCTGCCTGAGTATCGGGAAAGTGAGCAACGGCTGCGCAGTAAGCCAGCACTTCACTGATTGTCTAGTATCACAGATTTAGCCCATACAGTTGTCTTCTCTCTCTCTGCCTCACCCACATATGAGTAGCTAGCTTTCAATCCACAAGCATACAATCTATCTACCTCCCACGTAACACATGACAGAATCTAACTCCCGCGACGCTTCCTTCGTAACTCTATATCTTCAGGCAGTGAGCACTATCCAGTAGCCCTGACTTATGATGAAATCTCGTTACAAGTACTCTTAACTAAGTACCAGGAAACGCTGGTACTTTCTTACTGGTCGTGGCCAAATCTGGAATCTTGGGATGGGAGCTATAACGAGTGGTGCGAAAGACGGTATTTTTTGTAGATGTTTGTGGGAAATGGCGTAAATGGCTGGGATCATTGGTAATTAGGTCTAACTGTCGTTGAGTTCATGCTGCCGACGTAGCGTGTGTGTGTGTGTGTGTGTGTGTATGTGTGTGTGTGTATGTGCGCGCGAGTTGGGAGGTTGTTTTATATTCATAGGACCCCATCTTCAAAATCATTCTTCAGTACCTTCACCTCATCTAAACATTTACAGATTCCTCATACAATCTGTTCTATACATATACAACTTTGTTACTGTGAAGACTTTCTAAAGTTTTGTATTTTGACTCTTAGTTGTATTCTATGGTCTTCCGTCGACTCGTCACTTCTGAACTTAAATGACTGCTCAACATAAAGTTTATCAGATTGATTCAGGAACTTGTAAGTTTTAATCATGTTTCGCTTCCTCCCTGCTTCCAGCTTAGTTAGATCCATAGCATTTAGCTTCTCCCCTTAATTTAGTTCACCTAGTTTTGGCTCGGTAATATGTGCTTTCGAGTCAATTGACTAGTGCTGCTTACCTGTCTTTAGAGCCTAAGCTGAAAATACTGGTCTGGATTCTTTTACATATAGCTGAAGGTAATTTTGATATACTGACCAGTGAATTATTCAGCTCAAAGTCCTCCGAGTGTGATGTCTTGAGGTATTAGGCTAAGAACTGCCACAACCTCCAAGTCTCGTTTATGATTCGATTACTTCCAGCATGATCGTAGTCATGAATAGGCCTCTTCTCCCTACGTCCAATCCTCCTATCTGCCCTATGTCTGACCACAGCCGAACCCTGTTCAAGTCCCTCTGAATGCATTTGCAGTGCTATAGACTCTATACAACTCAATCTTGGCATCATCCGAGATGATATTCGTGTATGATGCTGATCCTTCTGAAACGTCACGTATGTAGATCATAAAATGCGATGGGCTAAAGAAACAGTCCAGCAGAGCGCCAGTAGCTACTTGAATCCATTCTAAAAAGAAAGGTTTGGGAGAATGTCAATTTCAAAAGTCTTTCTTCCACACAGATTTCTGCAGCTTATTTCCGGTAGATGATAATCATATCGTGGCCTTATATAGCTGTGACCTATTCTCGTTTCCTTACTTATACTCGGGTTGAACTTTATCAACCATGTACTATCCCAACCTTGAACTCTGTCAAGATTCCCTTGTATGCACTTGTGCGTATGATTACTTATTTGTACTGAAAGGTGAGGGAGTTTTACAATGTGTGTGTGTGTGTGTGTGTGTGTGTGTGTGTGTGTGTGTGTGTGTGTGTGTGTGTGTGTGCTTGCTTCACTACATACATATTCGCTTTTTTTGTGACAGTGATCTTGTATATATATGAAAGAAATTTATCGATTATGATTAAACGCTTCACACAACAAATGCAACTCGATAAAATGAATATCAAGCATGCAAGTTTTAATCTCACGTAATATAACGTTTTCATGAGAGTTGGTAATAGCAGTCTGCATCACTGGCGTATCATCAAACGCTCGTAAATTCATACGTCTCCTCACTTAATAGCCCTCAAGATATGGCAAGTACAACAGGGATCCTGATTTACATAACGAATTACTCAATTTTCATGACAATTTCATCTATTATTTTCCTTACGTTATAAAAGTTTATTTCTGGATGAATGAATATAGAAAACTTTTTTCTTTTTAGTTTCCATACTTCTTTGTTCTTTTCTACGTCATTTCTCATTTCTCTTGGAAAGATGTCAACGTTATTGCCCAAATTCTAACTTCCTATCTGTCGACTAATATCGTCCAGCAACAGATATGAAATGAGGTGGGAGAGGCAATAGATCAGGATGTAAATAAGGGAGACATGGAGACATTTGCTCTATTTTATCAAACAAACTCCTTTTGCCGACAAAGATGTAAAACTTTTACAAAAGATTGTAATGGATTCAAGACTCCCATTTGTTGTAACCAGCTTTAACCATATAATGTTATCTTCGTCACCAAACGAAAGAATTCATGTATACAAGTGTGACCAGTGGTGAGAAGGCTTCTACTCCTGATGATGATGACTTTGGAAGTCATCATGTCCCGGTCTTTGGCTTGTTAGACTTGTGGTCGTGTCTCGGCCGACGATTCCAGAGTGGAGTAAAGCAGGTTTAGGTGACAAGTCAGTCTACAGAGGAGGAAAATGAGGAAAAGGAAGAAAAAGGAGGAGGGGAAGGAGAACCAACGATGAAAAGTGATATACTGGAGGAGGTGAATGAGGATGGATAAGACAAACAGTGAAAAGGAAGGAAGAAGAAAAGTTTTGAGGAAGTGCAGAAGGAGAAAGAAGGACAAGATAAAGAGAACATAAAGGGGGAAGAAAAAGAAGAGGAAGGAGAAGAGAAATAGGAAAAAATTGGTGAAAAGAAGGAAGAGGGCAAGGAACAGGAAAATGTAAAAGAAATACATGACATTGAAACAAATGAGTTATGATGAGAAAAAACCCGGTGAAGCATGAGGAAAAGGAGGATAATCAGAGGCAAAATGAACAAAGGAAAAATGGAGAGCAGGAAGAGGTGGAGGACAACGAAGGGCTCAAGGAAAAAGATGGGTAAAGAAGGGGAAGGAGAGAGAGAAAGGGGGGGGGGGGTTGAAAAGCAACTTGAGAACAAATAGTGGAGGAAGGGAGCATGGACTGGCATCACGAAAAACTAGACAAAAAAAAAATAAGTAATTACAAATCTAAACAGGACAATTAAAGAAAACTATGATGAACGAACAAATAAAGAAAAAAGCAAAGAGGAAAAATATCAAGTGAACGAGACTATGTTCCTATTATACTTTCCACAAGACTTCCCCTGATATACATATACACTATTCATAAAAGGGACATGTTAATACCATCTAATCCACAATAACCCACCCACCAATCTGAGCCATATCCATCCACCACTCTACCACGGTTGAACTAAGAATCGCATGTGTGAGTTTTCCTACCCATCACCGTGAGCCACTCACGCATCCTCACCACTACCAAGCTGAACACCATTTGACCAGGAGCCTCTCAGGCGTTATTCCGCTAATCTAATAATGATGTCCACGTCTACTGGTCCATCCACCACCAGTCACACACCATATCATTGAATCACCCATCACTGTAAATATCACTCACAGGGTTATCACCATCACACTATATACCACCGCACCACTGCACTGGAAGTCAAACGAATCTGAACAGTTGGTAGTGTAAAACGTGATGTATTTGCAAATGGTTTTAGATGAATTATCTTAAACATCTGAACGAGTGGTGGTCATAACTAGCTTGATCTTCATGACCCTAACACCTGATAAGCCGAACGCCCAAGCAGTTACAATAACCATCCAACCAAAAGCCGGACCAAGTCCCGCCCGTGTTAACATGCCGTGAACCATGCCTACCTGCCACTTCACATCGCACCACAAACCGCTGAACTACTGACCCTCCAGATGATGAGATGCCCACCCATCATAGTAAACGACGCCCGATGCCCACCCTACCCCAACCAAACATCGCACCACTGGACTAGGACCAGCTCATGTGTTATTCTACCACTGTTCTACCACTCGAAACAACGCGCTAGCCAGCCCACAAGGAACGTACCCTCTCAAAGACATTAAGGTCTCCTCACTTCGTGGGAATTTTGCCGTTCTCATATTTGGACTTGTAGCAGTGGTTTCCATTTCTTGAGTTATAAGATTTCTTTGCATTTCTGCCTTACTCTGCCAAAGTCTATTAATAACATCTTCAGTGAGAAAGAGTGATATTACTATCAGTGTATCAGTACATCAGTCCGGTTACCACTAAGGAGAGCCTTCTACCTTTTTCCATGAGAGTCAGCAGTCTTCACCAGCAGAGTGAACACATCACAATGCCAGTCAAGTTAGTACCTCCCTATCAACAGAGTCAGAACCCTACAAGGAACAGAACTAGTATCTTCATACGTTCCAAAACAGTATCATAGAAATAAAAGAATAAGTCCCCGATTCTCAGTCGACCTAGTACCTTACAACCGTCCAAGGCAATACCTTACTATGCACAAAACCAGAATCTTCCTATCACCTGCAGCAGTTATATACGATGAGTTACTTAAGAGGAGAGCCAGTATCTCACTCTTAGCCCTGGTATATTGCTGTTGCCATAGCTAATGACTTAAAAGATGCAGTACCTTATCTAAGTGTCAGCATAGGTACCCAAGTTTCAAGAGAATCAATATCTTAAAAATAGGATCAGTGTAGCATTTTATTATTACCAACGGCAGTACCCCACGCCAGCAGGTTAACACTGACAGAGAAACTGCCTCCAGGAAAACTTTACTATTGCTGGTCATTTGTATAAGTTATGTGTCGTACTTGCTTTTACTTCTACCTTCCCATTTCATCCACTTTCACTCCCCAGTTTCTCATTTCAATATTTCCCTGTATTTCTTATCTCATTCTTCCTATCCATTTCTTGTCACTCTAGTCGTCAACTATTCTCTTATGTCTTCCTTTTTTTTTTTTTTTAATTATGTTCTTCCTATGGCCTTCTTGTCTTCATTTTTCTATCTTTACCTTTTTCTATATCTTTCATCATATTCCTTACCCCTTTATCTAATATACACCTCATCATCACCCCCTCTTGCAGCAAGAGAAGCACACAGAGACACTCCATTTGTAATTTCAAGTTAAATGCAATACGATACCACTCTTGCCCACGAAAAGAACGCCTCCTTTGTACAAGTATTGGTTAAGCGAACTAGGATCTTTAAACACTCCACCCTGGACCATCACACGTTGCCACATCATTCCTCTGCAACTTTAAAGTTAATACTGTGACAAGATTGCACTTTGGTGGTGTTTATTTTTTCTCATCTTTTATCTTACATCAAATCTTATCTGAGAATCTAAATTCTACGTCTGGCTCGCTAAGACATTTGGCACAGTAATTCCTGGGTGGGTGTAGCCTCTGGTGAGCAAGGTGGCGAGTGTTAGTGTGCTCTGGGGATGTGTTATTACCAAGCACCAGCTGATAGTTGATAGAATTTATCGAAGCTGTATAACTATAATTTGGATGATGTACATCGTTTGGTCGCATTTTTTTTCAATGAATAAGAAAACGTAGAAATAACAAAAGACGAGGCTGTATTTATCTTTACCCTTAGGCACGCAAGCAGGAAATTAAAGAAAAAAGAAGGGACGAATAGACTCCTCAGCATATCCATGGTTTGATGTGTCTCATATTCATCGCATTTCTATATACCAATACACGCCTCCATAAGTCGAACACACCCGCGCTACACGTAAAGGATACAAGTATTAGGTACAGCAGGTCACATACTACACTGGTGTACACACAAACATGAATCTGTAAAAAGTAACGTTACGTATTCACACAAAAAAGAAATTGCAAAAAAAAAGATAAAATAATAATGATAACTGATAATAATTGATGATAATAATAATGATAATACATTACACACGACAGCTTAAGAATGGTGTGAGCGGATGCGGCCTTTCTTCGCCTCTTTCTGGCGCTACCTCTCTAACGCGGGAAAAAAACGATCAAGAACAAAGAAATTAGAATATCAATAATTGATTTATACAATAGAGGACGAGACTACATCATTGGGAACGTAAAGAACGCAGCGTTGCTGGGGACTTTCCTGTCCCAAAGAAGCTCAACCTCCCTCGCTCCTGAGTAGGGCACAACATTGAAGCTGCCGGAGCAATATAAGTGGACTTCAAGGGTTATATAGTCTGAGTGATCGAGGCCTGAACATGCAAGGGGGGTGAAATGCGTGGGGTGAACTAGAACGATGTAGTATACAGGGGTCGACGTCTTGTCAATTGATTAAACCAGGGCATGTAAAGTAGCCGAGGGATTGTGGTTTTCTTGCATCGCACACGACAGTTACAAGAAAGGATATATATATATATATATATATATATATATATATATATATATATATATATATATATATATATATATATATAATGCTAAAATGGTTTGGGTTTGAGCATATTGAGAGAATGAGTGAGGAAAGGTTGACAAAGAAGATACACGTTTTAGAAATGGAGGGTGAAAGGCGTGCACGGAACAAAGTAAAAAGGAACGACCTGGTGCACTGGGGTCAACGTGTTGTCACTGGACTGAACCAGGGTATGTGAACCGTCCGGGGTAAACCATGGAGAGGTTTGCGAGCCCTGGACGTGGATAGGGAACTGTGGTTTCGGTGCATTACACATGACAGAGAATATGTGTAAAAGGATGCGGCCATTCTTCGTCTATTTCTGGCGCTACCCCACTTCTGCTAGAAACGACGACTATGAATATATATATATATATATATATATATATATATATATATATATATATATATATATATATATATTTTTTTTTTTTTTTCAAACTATTCGCCATTTCCCGCATTAGCGAGGTAGCGTTAAGAACAGAGGACTGGGCCTTTGAGGGAATACCCTCACCTGGCCCCCTTCCCACGTATTCCCTGCGTGTCGTAGAAGGCGACTAAAAGGGAAGGGAGCGGGGGGCTGGAAATCCTCCTCTCTCGTTTTTTTTTTTTTTTTTTTAATTTTCCAAAAGAAGGAACAGAGAAGGGGGCCAGATGCGGATATTCCCTCAAAGGCCCAGTCCTCTGTTCTTAACGCTACCTCGCTAACGCGGGAAATGGCGAAGTATGAAAAAGAAAAATATATATATATAATCTGTAAATAGGTTTTTCACAAAGGTAAATCTTATCATACTCAAACTTTCGTTCATTCACAAAATCAATCTATCTCCGAACATGGTTTTCAGTCTTATTCTAGTAACGCGATATATAATCACATTACCTTCAAATGTAACTTCAATTACTGTACAGGAAAAGCAATCTGAATGACAGCGAGTGTAAAACATAATTGTCTCCGATTGTAGAGTATATACGAAACAAGGGTTCCTCCTCTTGCTGTTTTAGTGATTCACACAAAGTTTTGCTCATTTTTGCAAATGCTGTTCTTTTGACCAATAACTAAATAATTTTCGCGCTGTGCTTCATCTAATTAAGAACAGATTATGCTGAAGTACTTCTTTGTGGTGTCATAGTCAAAAGGTTTATTACTGAAGAGGGTACGAGAACATGAAATTATTAACAGCCCACAAGGTGTGTGATGGTCTTCTCCTTAGCTCTTGTTGTGAACATACGTCTTCCAGATGCTGGGTCGCAGGACCATGTGTAGCCTATCCTTCCTATCTGCTGGCTTTTTGGGCCATGCGTGGTCTATGTCCTTGCTATGAGTATGTTCTTACTATACGCAGGCTTTCAGGGCCATGAATGGCCTACCCGTATCATCTGCAAGCTCCAAGGGCCTTAAGTGCCTACAGTCCTCCTGTGACCATAATACCCATACCATCTGCCAAGTAAGATGACCATGGGTGGCCTCAGATCTTCCCGTCTGTGAACATGGCTTTACTATCTACCGTCTCCTACGGCTATAGGCAGCCCCATACCAACACATGTCGAGGACGTATCCGAGAACACACAAGTGAGGCTGACCCTTATCACCCATGGGGTTCCAAGGGCCATGATTTATGTCATCCCGCCCCTCCCACCACAGCCTCGTTATGACCACACCAGTATCCTTACGTGACGACAATGCCATCCAACCCAGCACATCATGGGAACCACCATAGCACCTGATTCTTACCCCATCTGACACACACCACAAGACGAGGGAAAGTGGTGTACGCGAGTAAAACTCAAACAGGATGTGTAAACATGGCTTCCTCCTCTCCTCCTCCTCTTCTCACCCCCTCCCCCACCTCCCTACAAGCCGCCGCACCTGTGTAAACAACATCTTTATAGGTAGTTTTTAGATCTCATCTCCATTAGGCAAATTCTCTCTAGGACCAGTGATCCTTCTTTATCACCCTGGTTATAGGGACTTTCTCCCGTTCAGTTGTGGTCAGGTCCGATCCAGTGTACCGGCTAGTGGTTGTACGCATATAAAACAGACAAACAAACAAAAGACAGACAGACAGACGGACAGACACACACATACAAACACTCTCTCTTTACGGACCTCCGTGGTGTAACTGTTAGCGTTACTGACCGTCACGCCTGCAAGGGCCGGCTGGGATCAAACCCGCATAAGTTTCGAATCCTGGTCTGAGCAGAAGGTCCATAGTTCACCCAGCTGTTCATCCTCCTCTAGGGGCTGGTCGAGAAGATGGGCACTTGCAATATGCTAAGGTGGATGTGTGTGCGTGTGTGTGTACATATATAAACAAGAGTAACGACGGGGTAACATGTAACAAAGGAACAGTAACCACACACACATCTCTTGTGTATTTCCTTATCCTTTGGCTAAGTAGGATTAGAATAACGATGAGAGTGGAAAGCTCTGAAAATCTATATCGAACCCTCTCCAATGTTGCTAAAGTCAGTAGAATATGACAAACAGTTTACGCAATGAACATCCAACCAGGTACCAGTGAGTGAATAGCTGTCATGAGGTGAACAAAGAGGTTTAATGTAAGACATGTTTTAGTGGAATGTAAAAGTGAATGAAAAAAGTAAAGGCAATAATGCTAGCTGGTGTGTCAGTGAAACAATTTGACAGACAGCAATCTGAGCCAATATACTCACTAAATGTTATTTTTAGATATTGAAGGAACTTATAAAGACTTTTAGTATTAAATACACCTTGCACATAAAGCCCCTAAACTAAGAGAAAGTGAATTAATCCAGTCAAATAGTCAAGGTAAAGTAAAGCCTGTCAAGTAGGCGCACACAGACAAGAAAGGCAAGCATAATTTTTTCAAGGAATATTCTAAACAAGTAAGGATTCGGGAAAATGTAAAGCTCATTCTTTAACAAGCAAGTTCGTCGATTTTACATGGAACAGAAAGACTGTCAACAGAGAAACAACGGACAATTTACGTGAGGGCATAAGGCAGGAAAAGAAATGATATAGTGTAAGGTATTGAGAAACAGAAGTTATCACAGTTAGAGGAGGCAATAAAGAGACTGCAGGAGCAAATAAGAAAGTATAAGGGTGTCATCACACGAGAGGAAATCAAAGAATTTGCAACTACAGTCATTGGGCATAAACATAGACTTACACATGGTGAGGGGGATTCAGACTGTCCATGAAAAAGCATTAAAGTAAAATGAAAAACCAAGGTCAGAGGAGTCATGTCTAGGTGTCGTAGAAGTCGTTCAGCAAAAGAAAATGCCAATAACACAGAAGCCAATCGAAGAAGTGGGCAGGGAGTACTTACGAACAATAGGCAGCCATTCGCCTGAAAATAGAGCTGAGGTATTACAGATATTACGGAACTGGGAAGTCATGATCGTTACAAGCTAACTAATCATACAAGCGCTTAAGATCAAGGTGGGTTGGATATTTCCATGCTTTGGATGAGCACATGGGAGAGGTACATCATGATAGTCAGGATGGTGGATATAGATGTTTACAGAGTAAATAGTATGTTTTATACATAATGCACATGGCTGATTATCAAGAGATGGAGAGTTACATCAATACAGTAATTTACATACAACAGCCGAACCAGCAGAAACTGAGCTGTTCCCTTGCACAGCTTTGCTCTTGTTTGTGGAATGTTGATGACGTTCACAATAGTAAGTTCTTACATCTGTCTCTACGAGCTCTGATTGGTACAAATTGATTGTGGTGACGAACAGCTGTCCATGGTAGAGGGGTCTCTGTGGCGGGGGATGTCTGCAATTTATTGCTAAACTACCGTGCTTGCAGCCCATACTGGTTTGAGGTGGTGGATAGATTCAGCAAGGTAAGGGCCTTTTGGTAGGTGGGATGAGGAAGACCCAGGATGATTCTGCACGGTCTTAACTCGTTCTACTTGGTACCTCTGTAGCTGGTAGAAGAGGACCAGGATAATTATTTCCTCAAATCTATTCCAAATGAAAAGTACAAAGAAAATAAAGTGCTTGTTAAAAAGAAAATAACACAAGAGTAACCCCAAAAGTCAATAACCGGTAACGATAGATTACTTAAATCTTCGTAGAAAGAACATACAATTTACGTAAAAGGAAGCGTTGCTATTGCTGGAAATAGAAAGTTTATGGGATTTTCATGGGATTTTTTTTCATATCGATATCAAAAAAGAAAACCATCTTTCGAAACAAAACTGTAAAGCAATGGACTTTCACGATATAATCAGCTGATGAAATGAAAGAAAACAGCGAATGTCAATTATTCAGATTTTTAGGAAACATTCGGTAAAGTTCATCATCTGAGATTACGATGGAATGTCGCACGGCGTTGTGTTTTGGTGTCTAAATAACTGTTCGAGAGGCTGCGAATGTTCTAGGTTCAGCGTGGTCAGACGTACCGAGTGAAGTGTCACACTGATCACGGAACAAATACTCTTCCTGATATATATATATATATATATATATATATATATATATATATATATATATATATACATATATATTTACCAAAATGTTTACCAAATGGCGTCCTAGCTTCGTCTCTTCGATGTATATCAACTGACTCATATTTCTCTCTTGTGTCTCCCCTGATGATGTGATTATTACACGAAAGTGCACTTGGGAACTTTTCCTGTTTCATTTTCCCCGTGGACTCATAGGAATATATATATATATATATATATATATATATATATATATATATATATATATATATATATATATATATATATATATATATATATATATACCAGTGATATAGTTAATGGGCTATGATGTGAAGCAATAAAAGTCTTAGCTAAGCATAAAGCTACGAAACACACTGAACGTGTATAGCTGCAGGCTGACTTACACAAACTGACTGACTTGGGTTAAAAGCGGCAGATGATCTTCTGTATCGGTAAGTACAAAAAGTCTTACACATCGGCAGTGAAGACCAAACTAAAAGAAAAAAACTACATTATGATCTCTAGATACATAAAGTACTGGAGGAAAATATTTTTGTTGCAATAATCTACGATGACTTATAGGGTGGTAAGCAGTGCGTTGAAACATCAAAAAAGGCGAAGACAGCTTTACGCTTCGTGGGTAAGGGATTCAAATGTAAGAAATTAATCCTCGCTCTTGACAATTCACTAGTACGTCCCCTACCTTGGTGATCGCAGCAGCAGGCTACCATGGTGATTCCAGGAATGAAAAGTAAATCCTAAGGAAGTTGAATCAATGACCTTTTCTTCCCTATTCAGCTTAGAGAAGAAGTTAATAGGTGATTTGAGGAAGGTATTCAAGAACACATAAGGCTTCAATAAATATCTACCTAAGAGTTTATCAGGCTGACCATTTTCGTCTACATGAATACAAACTCATGGTTCATACTTTGCTTCTAATGGGACAAACTACTTTATCTTCTAAAGGAATGCTAGATAGTGAAACGGTTGACTAATTAGAGTAGTTGAAAGGAACACCAAAAACAAGTTCGAAAATAGACTACATAAATCCACGAGCGTTATTACGGGTGCCTCCAAAGTTAAAAAAAAAAACTTCCCAAACACTTCTTCACATGTCACATCTTAACTATCTGCTTTCCTTCGAATATCTATCATGCTTCTGACCGCCTTCGCTGTGATCAACAGCCTTGAACTCAACCAATAAGTTAACGTGTCTGCATTCCATTTGAATTCATGCACTCCATTCTTTGAATTCTAGCTGCAAAGCATGTCTGTATTTTCTCCACCTTACTATTTTCAGCTCGATGAGTTGGTGTACAAAGCAACAATATTTATTTCCTTTTGTTTTATTTATGCTCTGAATACCTTCATGATCAGCTTTCTTCCCCGGTGAAACTGTTCATTATCACGCTGCTTATTAAATGCTTTTGATACGATTTTATTTGTTATAAGTTTGGTCTCTCAACTTCAGGTTTGCGTTTACATTGCCTCTAAAATCTTTAACACGTCTTTTTCATTCTCAGTTTCTATCAGAGCTGAATCCTTGTGAGGTATCACCGTTATATTATTAATTGTTCCTTGATTTATTCAATTGTCTTACTGAATTCAGTCAGTGAAAGAAAGTTGTACAGAGATAACATAGGTATGCAAACCACAAAGACCCTATGGTGCCTTGAACACTACTGGAAAAGATATGTTTCCCTTTAAAACAATAAGATAGCAAAACAAATGCTCTCTCTCCACCCTCCGGCAACATGCTGCAGAGGAAACAGGTGAAAGAAATACCTTGCCGAATCAGAGTGTCTGCAAGACATTTTGATAAAAAAAATAGCCAGAAATTCGAGTAAATGTGAACATGTTACGCAACCTTTCACTAAAGAAGATAATTCGCTTACTTTTTCTTTTTTAGATATATATATAAGGCAATGATAAAGATAAACTCTAACCCTCTAGGCTCGCAACTTACTACACCTATATTCCTCCTGATGTGGAAGAATCATACAACATTTCATTCTCGTACCCTTCCACCAGGCTACTCGGATCGACCATTGTTGTTATTGCCAAAGCGAATCAGTGGTTGAGAAGATGACATAATTCATCGCTACGTTATACTGATTAGTTAAATGAATTAATACACGAGTGACAAATGATCAAACTTTTTTTTTTTATTGTGTTGCTTTGAACATGTTCTTGAAGTTTATTGCATGCGTCGACCATGTCACTGGCGAAAAATTATTTCGTGCAATCGAGATCAAGCCTATTCTGTTTTTTAAACCATTCTTCTCGTTGGTAACATTGGTGCTAAGATAGAGAGGGGCCCAACAAGTCACGTGTGATCACCGTTACTTGCTTCTTGTTATATTACTAAGCTTCTATAGAGTTCCTATTGCTACCAGTAATCCAAAGGCTCCGACTTTAAGCATCAGCTTGTTCGGTAAGGAACTTTATCGAACGCTTTCAGGAGGTCAAGCAATATAATATCTGTTGCTTTGTCGTCATAGGTACTAAATCATTTGTGAAAACGTTTAAGTAGGTTTGTGAGGCATGATCTATGCTTTCTAAATCCATGCTGTGTATTAGTGACCAGCCTGTGCTGTTCAAGGTAAACTACAATTGTATCTTCAATAACAGAATCCACAAGTTTATGTATAAATGACTGGAGGCTAATAGGACGGTAAGTGGCTGGCATACCACGGCTTCCCTTTTAACATATAGGAGTAATGTCTACCTTTTCTCCTCTCCCGTGATACTATTCTATTGTAAAATATTTTCTTGTGTGTTAGAGATTTGGCAATGGCATGTCTGACGTTTTTAACTATTCGTGCATAGAAATGAACAGGACCTTGACTTCATCTTATCTACCAGAGAGAGAGAGAGAGAGAGAGAGAGAGAGAGAGAGAGAGAGAAAGGTAACGGCAGAGGGAAAAGAAAAACAATAAGTAGGGAGGGTTGCCAGAGAAACTGTGAATCATGAACGAGTCATACGAAGGGAGGGGTGGGTGTGCGGTGGTGGCAAGTGGGTTTGGGACAGGAAACGAGTGGAGGAAACTGAAGTGTAAAAGTTGAGAGGACACAAAGGGATGCGAGCAATATCATACAATATACGTCAGGAATATAATCATAAAAATAATATGAAACACTATCTTGAGCACATCATCAAACCGTGTTTGTATTGTTTGTATTCAAGGCCTGTGTTCCAGTCCGAGCTGTGTACAGACACAGGCTGTCTATCACAGATACCAAAGGACAAGATTAAGTGACAAAAGTATATAACCAAAGTTGATGCAGAGAATGAAAGGCAACAACAATTAAAACGAATATATGAAGCATACTGAAAATCATTTGATACACTGGACAAACTAGTTCAAGTAGATTTAGAAAGTGGTCTGATATATGAAAGTAAAGAAGGGGGCGGGAAGTTAAAATCTTGAACAATGAAACGAAAGAATGACGAAAATTAAGAAAAAGACGAACATTTGAAAGTCGACAGAGCAGAGCTGAATATAAATCCCGAGCAAGAAATGTGACAAACAAAAGAATGATCAGGAAAAGAAGTACCGATTCCTGGCATAAACACATTTCAGCTAAAAGCCACAAGCGTTTGGACTTCTGATTCACACTATAAAAGACAGAATATAGGCAAGAGTATTGCAAATAAAGAAGGAGAGCTATGCTAGTAGATCAAAAAGCCTATTGCTTTAGGTTAAAACTGAGGTAGGTTTTAAAGCAACGTAAAAGAAAAACAGAGCATAAGACTACGAAGGTGACACATGGAGGCGGACTCGTTTAAGGGATCAGTGGATGACTATCTCTACTCCTTTCCCGTGCACCTTTTTTTCACCTACATTTTATGTATTTTCTACAAACTCACTTCAATTAACTTGGAAGAGCAGAGTGGTTTCAGAAGTGGTAGAGGATGTGTGGGTCACGCGTTTGCTTTGAAGAATGTGTGCGAGAAATACTTAGAAAAAGATGGATTTGTATGTAGTATTTGTAGATCTGGAGAAGGCATATTGTAGGGTTGATAGAAATGCTTTGTGAAAGGTACTAAGAGTATATGGTGAGAAGGCAAGTTGCTAAAAGCAGTGAAAAGTAGGAGTAGGAGAGAGGAAAGTGCCTGGTTCCCAGCAAAGTGGTTTGCGACAGGGATGCTCGATGTCTCCATGGTTGTTTAATTTGTTTATGGATGGGGTGTTTAGAGAGGTGAATGCAAGAGTTTTGGAGAGAGGTGCAAGAAGGAAGGAATAGTGTTACCAAGAATGTTATATGGTTGGGAGGCATGAGCGATAGGTAGGGTTGTGCGGAGGAGGGTAGATGTGTTGGAAATTAGATGTTTGAGGACAATATGTGGTGTGAGGTGGTTTGATTAAGTAAGGAAAGGGTAAGAGATTTGTGAAAATAAAAAGTGGTTGAGAGAGCAGAAGAGGGTGTATTGAAGTGGTTTGATCACATTGGAGAAAATGAGTGAGGAAAGATTAACAAAGAGGATATATGTGTCAAAGATGGAGGGAACAACGAAAAGTGGTAGACCAAATTGGAGGTGGAAGGATGGTGAAAGATTTTGAGCGATCGAGACCTGAACATACAGGAGGGTGAAAGGAACAGAGTGAATTGGAACGATGTGGTATACCGGGGTCGACGTGCTGTCAATGGATTGAACTAGGGCATGTGAAGCGTTTGGGGTAAACCATGGAAAGTTTTGCGAGGCCTGAATGTGGAAAGGGAGCTGTGGTTTTGGTGCATTATTCATGACAGACCGAATGTGAACGAATGCGGCCTTTTTGTCTTTTCCTAGCACTACCTTTAGGGGGAGGAGGGATGTTATTTCATGTGTGGCGGGGTGGCGACGGGATTTGGATGAAGGCAGCAAGTATGAATATGTACATGTGTATATATGTGTATGCATATGTATACGTAGAGATGTATAGGCATGTATATGTGCGTGTTTGGGCGTTTCCTTGCGCTACCTCGATAACGCAGGAGACGGCGATTAAGAAAAAAAGAGGAAAGAAAATATGATATATATATATATATATATATATATATATATATATATATATATATATATATATATATATATATACTGTTTCCTGCGCAACGAGGTAGCGCCGGAAGGACATAACGAATGGCATCATTTGTGTTTTATGGGTATGACTTCATCAGTGTGTGAACCTGATGCTTGCAAAGAACCATTCTATATCATGGTGTGGCGAGGGTATAGGTGTTGGCTGAAGTTGGAGATGGTTAATGTCCCTCTGTTTTTTTGTACAGGTAACTTGGACGAGAGGCGCCCAATGCTGATAGTAGTAATTCTTACTTACTCAGCCAGCTATACCCATACCTTCAAGGGGTAGCAGCAGAGGGTGAAGTACTAGGTGCTGCTCGCATCACTTGTTCTAATTTGGGGTACATGTACCTGCAGTTTTAAGGTCTGTCTCTGATAATGGTATAGATAATTGGATGTTAGAATTGTTATACTATCATCATCTCTATAATCCCGATCATTAACGTCAAACAGCGGCTCTATATTCCCAGCCATTAAGGTCATCCAGCGACCATCAACTACACCCACCACGGAGGTGAAGACAAGAGTTCAAGAAAAGCCGGTGTGGATGAAATGGCCACGTCAATATTGTGTTATGTTAATAGTGTCTGATGTAGGCCATGTGGAGAGAGACGACCCACGAAGATGGTGACCACGGGCGGTGTTGTCCCTAGCGGGTTTGATGGCAGGCTCTTGTGCTAATATTGACAATGTTCCTAACTGATGGGCCCCGGATGTCGCTCATGATGTGATGCCGTAGGCTGGAGCGGCTGCTGTCTGATGATTGCGAGAGAAAACCAATGAAATTCTAATACCAGATATTGGCAACATTTTCTTGTGCCAATGAAGTTAGGAAACCGATCATGTTGTACACTTACAAACATGGACAAACAGAAGAAAATGATATACTACAATAGAAATTATAGTACTGGCTTCAGCACAAACTATGCATTTGAAAAGCATCACAAATTAGCTGTGAGTAAATACCAAAGTGACGAAAAAAATTGGTTATCTAGAGAAGCTGCTGTGCATGTTTTATGCCAATCCACATCATCACTGACCGGCTGAAATGTGACAAGTACATCAACAGTGACCTTCATAAAAGTTAGATCATCTTGGCTTGTTTAGAGTCAGACGTTCTCTCACCACATCTTTATCCTCCCAGTTGTGACTGTGTAGCTTTCTCTGACGTTCGTCGCATCAGAAACAGCGAGTCGGGTAAAGGGACTTCCCTTTTCCCGATTCTCATTCACCCCCCCAGACATTTTTGCTAGGAATTATTTCAAAGATGTTATTCGAAGAGTCAAGTATCCATTCACACAAGAAGGTGAGCTGGTTTGAGTTGTTCAGTTGGACAATCCCTCTGGTCCTTAACCAAAAGCATCTTAGATAAGTTCTGCAGTTGAACAAGTCTTTCTCTTTTCTGATATGATCAGCCTATATGTAATTCTCTGACAAAGCAGCACTTTTTTCGTACCTTATTTTCCCAGAACCCAACTTCGGATGATTTCACCTTTAGTCTTCCTTCCAAAGCATATGGTCCTGTAGGCATACCTTCAGTTATTCTAGGTGAGTGGGCTTCTAAGCTAGTTCCAGTCAGATATAATGTAAACATGCTGAGCTTAATTACATAATTCTGTCCTGGACACCACGCGCTGTACATAAAATATGCTTAACAGAAGTTGGGTATGTTGCATGGATGCCGCATTCATTTTCTTGTGAGCAACCGTTCCGTAGCGAAGTAGGTCCATTTGTTCCATTATGGCGTACTGCTAACAAATCTAAGGCGACTCTCCTCCAATCTATTATTTGGCCAGAGAGGAAGCACATAACGTCTGAGCGATGAAAATATAATTAAAGTGTTCATTTTTATATTCATTCTATATGTATGATAAGCTAATGCTAACTGGTTCTATGCTTGATATTGAAAAGATTTCATCAGATAAGCTCTCATTTAGTGTCCTTGCTCGCTCTCCTCTCTTATTCTTCTCTGTCTCCTTCCGCTTTTTTTGACGCTAACACTCATCACATGATTTCTTCTTACTCTTCTTCATCCTCCTGAACCTACGACAATTTGCACCTTCGCAGGTTGCACCAATCACCTCCAGTCCGGGGATCAGGGGTTTGCGTAGTGTCGGTGGTGGTGAGCGAGGGCGACGAGAAACCCCCAGCGGTGACTGGTTTGTGAACTAGAGAGAGACGCAGTCCGGATTGTCTGGGAGTGTCTACTTATAAATCATCGTGTTCACCTTTGCTGCAGGCTGTGTGGGTTTATATTGATCACTCTGTATTCCTGTTAGGTGTGTGTGTGAGAGAGTACACTGGGTCTTGGGGAGGGCGTATCTAGGCAAAGGTAACGAAGGGCAATGATGGATGCTCTGTCAACTGTGGGTGCTGTTGCGGTGGCTGCTGTCGTAGTCTCCGTTGCTGCTGCTGTTTTATTCATGTTGCTGTTAGGGCTACCTCCTGTTGTCCTTGCTATTGCCGATGTAGTAGTTGCTGCTGCTGCCGGGTTTGTTTTTTTCCCCCCTTAAATTCATTTGTGTGGTTGATGGGTCAATGAAGTCAATGTCTGATGTAGCAGTTACCACTGCTGTTGTCCATAATGGCTGTTCTAGATCAGATTCTACTGTTTCTGCCGATGATACTATTTCTGCTGTTCTTCCTATTGCTGCTTCCATGGCTGTTTCTACAGTAGTTGCTGTTTCTCATTTTATAACGGTTGTGGGTTCTCTGTTTTTGTGCCGTTGATGTTGATGCTGCGTCTCTTGTTCTTGCTGCTGCCGTTGTTACAGCTTCTATTGTTGCTACAGATACATCTTACGTATACTGTTATCGGTGCTAATGATTTTCTACTCCTGATGATCCTACAGTCGCTTCTGTTGCCTCTATTGCTCCCCTGTTGCTGTTGATACCTCACCGTTGTTTCTGGGACTTATACTTCCTGTCTCAATGTTGCTGTTAACGATGCTACTTTTGGTCTTGTTGTTACTGCTGACCCGCTATTTCTCATTTTCATTACGATCTTCGCTGTTCCTTCCCCAGTTGATAGTGTCGATGCCTTTACTGTTCAGGTTGTTCATATACTAGTGCTACTACAGTTATTCTCCTGTCAATGATCTTGCTTCGAATGAAGTTGCTATTATCTTTATTGCACTTACAGTCGATAGTTATCATTACTGCTTCAGCTCTTAGTGTTGCCACTGGGTTATGATGATGAAGACTGATGCTCCCGCTGTTGTAGATTATAACGTTACTTATGCTGTACTGCACACTGCAGTTGCAGCAATCAGCGGCGCTGTTATTGCTGCTGCAGTAGTCTATATAAAGTTCCTATTGCTTTATCAGTTGATGATAAAGCTGTATAACAAACATTCTATGGTGCTCCCGTTGCTGTACAAGTCGAGAACTGATGATCTTATTGTCAACTGTGTTACAACATTGTGCATTTTATCCTTGCTAAACGTGCTGGTAATACCGTTATTGCTGATCTCGCTGCATTTAGCAGCGACCCTGCTTCCTGTTGCTAATTTTCAGTTATGTCTACCTCGTTGCTGTTCTCTCTCATCGAAGTGAGATTCACCAGTTGCTTCTGTTATCAGTTAATCACGGTGTCAGAATTAATTTTGTTTTGGTACCGGTTTTTGTTGGAATATTAAAGTTCGTAAAGTGTTGTTTAAGATGCTGCTATACTCGTTTTGTGTTAAGCGCTCGTTACTGGAACCACTTTGATGTTTCTGTTCTCTTTATAATATAGGCAGAAACTTTAAGATAAAGTATCTTCCACTCGTTTTCTTCTACCTTATTGTCCAGATGCTTCCTGGTTTCAAATTTTAGGCAAGTTTTTTTCTTACTTTATGATTCGCAGAAGTTTTAGTTTATGAAAAATAATTTCGACTTCTTTTCCTCAGGTTCGTTGTCTCTTTGTTTTGCAAAGTTATCGTATTTTCTTGGGCAGTGTTGTCAAAAATGGCTGTATCCTCGTAAATGAACATATCCATATTTTCTGCTATCATTCCTCAATCTGATCTTAAAAGTTTTCGCCTTTGGTATTTCCGTCAGAGACATGAGGATCTAACCTTTCCTTAATCCCATGCAACCACAGACATGGTGTCACTGCCTGGATGTTTCCGCATCTCGGGCCTGGACGGTTGGTGTTCTGAGGGAGACATAGGTGGGTGTTATCAGACTGTCTTAGTTTGTATCAGGGTTCTCACCCTCTCACCTTAGCCGACGAGGTGTTTAATCTCACTAAGGTCTTCTGTAGGAATTAGCCAAACGCAATTCCCCAAAAGGGCTCCAGTTACCAATTATGGGAGTTTGTGTGCGGTACTTTAAGGATGTTACAGTCCCATCCCTTAACCAGCCACGGCGGCAGGGATTAACCTCAGCCTACCATGTACGGCCATATCAAGAGGTCTTACGACCCTACCCTCCCTCTGCCTAGTTGCATGACTAACCTCAGAAATGTCCTTCACTAGACTTGGAGAGTCACTCGGCTTGGAAAAGATTACTTCGTTGGGACTCGCCCATGTGCTAGTGTTACGCAATGGCCACACATATCGACGCGCCAGTTCTCATTTACCTTTCGCAGCGAATCGTCCACCTTGGGGCTCTGCCTTGTCGGTATGCTCTTCGTATTGGGCTCTATTTCTCCATATGATGGCAATACCTTGGAATATTTAATTCGTTGTCAGCACCCGTTCAGAGTTTGCCTGGAGTCATTGAGCAGGGCTAACCCGTCGCTTTCCTTCGGCTCGAAACTTGCCGTTGTGCTGGAATTCATGTAAGGATGATTAACTTGGTGCCTGCGGCCTTGCTGCGTTCGACAGGAGTCATCGAACTGAGCTCATCCTTCTCGCCCCGTTTCAAGTTTCATTCACCGTTAGTAACAGCTTCCCTTGGCGCCAGAGTCCACCCAGTTTTGGAGTTCGGTGCAAACATTCGAGTTCACGCACGTCACCTTGCCTCAAAGTTTCGCACTGGCTTCAAGGTAGTCGCTCTGGTCCCAGCGTTCAACGAGAGTCATCCATCTGGGTATCCCTCCTGTCACACCCAGCTTTCACCCGTTTCTGACGCTGTGGGAAGTTCGATACCGATTCATCCGGGAGCTGAGAGAGATCCTGGAGACTGGTACCATTTGCTGCCATGTTCCACTTACAGAGGTGTAAAGTTTTTCAAGTGCTACCCTAGTTCTAACCATCGTGAAAGCCATCTGACTGTATGTCCTGCCTACACCACCTGCCGAGTGATCTCAAGTCCACTATAGCTAATGCCGAAAGCGGGCATCTGCCATAAGAGGATTCTGTGTTATAACATGTAATAATATCGACCTTGCTTGACGCATTACCATAAATTCTCGCGCGTCGTGTCCCTTCATTTACATAGATTTATTCATGTCTTTCTCCTCACTGGATATGGGATTCCCTCTCCTTCGCTGTACGAGTTTGTCAAGACTTCCAAAATCCCTACTTTTATAAAGAACGTGCAAGTCGATGTTGCTTGTTAGCTTTTGGTATCAGGACAGTTAGTATATTTGGTCAATGGTTTTTGTCAGTTTGATGGTCATCATACATGAATTTCTAGTATGTTAGTCCCTTGGTGATGTTTCATAGTTTACCAGTCTCCTTTCGTAGTTTTCTGCTGGTGTGGCAGGAGCACCAAGCGCTGCTTTATGATGTTCGCTAAAAGTTTGGAGTTGGAGATTCTACCAGGCGTTGTTTATTTCTATCATATTTTTGTTGGGGTGGGTTTATGGTTTAATTTTCTTAGGTTTATAGGTGTCTCTTGTGGGAATATCGGATTGTGATCACCTGATATATCACTGGCTATAGTCTGTTGATCGTCAGATGCTGATTACTGAAAAGTGTCAATGGAATATGGGTTAGGCGTTAAGTAGCGGGTTTGTGAGCAAGGAGTCAGACTTGTGTGCAGTATAATGAACCGAACAGTATACACAAGGCGGGACTACATAAAGTAGATTGTGTAGAATGTAGCAGGCAAAGAAATGTGTAGTAGTGTAAGCAACATGTGGGCTACACAGCATGCATTAGTCTGCGAAGCATGCACTACGAGAGGCAAGATGTACTGGGTCGAGCAACAGCGAGTCAACTGAGCAGTATGTGATGGTCTGGTTATTATGCAGCTGGATGATCAGTATGTATAGAACTTGGCATAATCAAGTGAAGGAATCTGCTTAGCACGATAGACTATGATGAATGTATTGAGCCTGGCAGGATTTAAAAGTGGGGAAGCACGAAGTAAATGGTCAGTATGAAGAGATTTGAACTGCATGGAGTGGGCTAAGTAGTACTTAAAGGATTGTTAAACATTCAACAGGCTATAAAGCAGGCTGAGCAGCATGCGGTGGATTAGGCTGCATATGGCAGGATACGCGGCATGTAATGAGCTATTTAGCATAAAGTGGGCTAGACAGGAAGTTAAGAAATAAACGGTATGTAGTGGACTGGGCAGAATCTAATGGATTGGAGAGCATATAATGAAGAGAACAGCATATAGTAAACTGGTCATTGTAGGGTCTATGAGGTGATTGGCAGAGCTGCAGGCAGATGGATAGCAAGTAGTGAGGTAATGTGTAGGAGTTAAGCAGAACTCTAGTTGACAGGGCAGAAAGTAGAGGGCTGAGTAGTATGCATAGGGTAAGCAGAGCCGTAGGTAGCAGGTAGTGTGGGTTGCGCAATGCGTGTGTGTGTGGGGGGGGGGGGATTGTAGAGTTGCAGCGTTCTAGGCAAAAGATAGTAGAGTGGGCAGTATGTAGGTTGATAACTGTAGCGGCAGGGTAGCAGCTGGACGTTACGTATAGGGTAGGCAGAGTTGTAACTGGCTGGGTAGAGATTGGCAGCCTCGACAGCGTGTAGGGGTTAGGTAGAACTGTACCTGGCTTGGTATTAAGTAGTGTGGGGTAAGCAGTATTTAAGGGGTAAGAAGACGTAAGCCTGCTGGGTATTAAGTAGTGAGCTGAGCCTCATGTATGGCTAGGCAGAGCTACAAATGGCTGGGTAGTAAGTAGTGTGAGCTGAGCATTATGTATGGGTAGGTAGAGCTGTAGCTGGCTGGGTAGTAAGTAGCAAGCTGAGTATTATGTATGGGTAGGTAGAGTTACAGCTGGCTGGGTAGTAAGTAGTGGGCTGGGCAGCCAATGAGTGGCTGGAGGAGCAAGGCCAGCCAGAGTTCGCCGACCAGAGGATCCACGGTGGATGGTTCTCACCAGAGCGTGGACGAAGCACCGCACCTGCTGCTTTCCAAAACACACTAATTAAAGGTCAATTAACACTTGCCTATGTATCCCCTTGTGTATACAACTGAAAAAGGATGGCAGGGATTCCTACCAGAGATCTGTAGCCCCACCAACTTAGAACTACCATACCAACGCCTTGGCACTACTCTGCGACGCTGATACGATCGCCTGATTAACCAAGACACGATTAACATATGACAGCTTTAGTCTCATTTGACTACCACACTGGCACACCACCTCTCGAACTCTCCAGTATCCTGCTGCTACCACAGTTCAGCATGAAGCATATCATATAACTACCCATTTATTAATCTTCCACTACACAACTACCCAGTGAGTAATAGATATGACCATATGTTTAAATTCCGACAGCTGAATGAGTAAATTGCGATTGCCACACTCCTGAGACACAACTTGGGATGCAACAGACTTCCACCCGTCCATCACTTAACCTCCTCCTTATCTCCACCACACTCTTAATAGTATTAAAAGACAATCTCCTCCTCTATTACTGCCACTCACCCGCCGCAGCCCTACTTTAGACTCGCCTCGCGGCAAGTGTAAGTAGCTTCCTTGTATCATCTAAGACCCATTATCACCGGAGGGAATTACAAACTCGCTAGATTGGTCTTGCCAGAAGGGTATTGTCTTATAGGACTCTGTACCTCTTCAAAGGGGCGAGGTAATACCCATTGGGAAACCCAGTGCTCTCAGATGATACAGGAGAAATGCATTGTGCTACGTTTTCTAATAGTTTGCTCCTTTGGTGTTCAAAATAGTGCATTGTTATGGATCCATAGCATCCATCTTTACCCATTTCTCTTCCTTCGTGCTACGCCAAGCGATGAATCTATACTGTCCCTCTCTATCTACACCTGCGTGTCCCCATCTCCTTCATACGATGTAGCCTAATACACCTGTAGCTCATCCTCTCTATACCCTCAATGCAGCGCGACTTGCTATATCTTTACCGCGTGAGATTGTGAGAATTTACAGGTATTTATATTCAGCAAGTCGACAGATAGAAGTTCTGATCACTGTTCAAAATGTCACATCAAGATAAGCTGAAGGGATGCAAGCACACGACTGTAACATTAAGATAGAAGAAAAGAATAGTGGGCCTCATATAGCCTTAGAGAAAATGGTTGACAATGATATGGGGTAGAATTATGTTTTTGGAAATTGATGAAAGAATAACGAATTCAGCATGGGTCTCACAACCCAAGACAAATGTTGAAAACGAATTTAGTACAAGCTTTCGAGAAAGCATCGCTTAAAAGACAAGCAGAGGTAAATCACAGGGCATAGAAATCAAAATGTTCGAGTATCGTTGACTGGGATACAGATCAAAAACAACGTTTGGTATTAAACAGAGATGCATCCATATAGTTACGCGTGACAAGCTGAGTACCTTCTATGCCACATATCTTTTCTCAACTATATGACCTACCACGAGAGAAAAGACTGCTACAAAAATTAGAAATGTGCCAAAAATTACAATGTAAAACAAAATAAAATTTACACAAAAGGAAGACTATTTAATGACTTGAAGGCACTGTGACAATTGATGCATTTCGCCAGAGGTACGGAAACTGGGAGACGGTGTAGACGAATGAAAAGTCATGAATTATGATAAGAGTATCAAACCTGACAAAGTTCGTGAGCCATCATTAAAATCAGACAGACAGACACACACAAACAAATTCATCCAATGAAAAATTACTAAAAGATCTAAAACTACATCTTAAACATGAAAATAAGGCTTAAAGGAAACCTAATGGAATTTTGAACATACAAAATAAATCTAAATGAATCACGACAGTTTGATGACCAGAAATAATCGTACAAATTCTAAAAGCAAATCGATTTGATAGAAGCATGGACAAGAGAGTCTTCAGCATTAGATTAATATAACATTAAAATCTCCCTTCAGATACTGTCAAGACGAAGATTATTAATGGAATTAAAACACAGCTGGACAAATACTTTGGCGGTATTAACAATCAGTGAATAAACTTAGGGTTCTGGTTCTTGATATCATCGCTTCATTCCCTGTGAATATGGCATGTTGCTGCTGTGCGTGGGCGGTTCAAGGATGACAGTGTAATACGCACACATTATTTTCACTTATGTATTACAGAGTAGAGGCGAAGGTCTCTTCCAAAGAGCACCCAGAAGCTCTAATTAGATCAGAGTATCTCCTGATAGCTATGCCGGAGGGAGTGTTGGGTGCGGAGGAGCCTTTGGCCTTACTATCTCGTCTCCATCGGTACAGACTAGGAATTCAGGATACTCTTACCGTCCCCCCAACAGACATCCTCATCATGGTCCATCAGGCTCTTCTACATGCGATGCAACCTGATACACCTATAGCCTCTTTTTACCCCTTCCTCCTTAATGGTAAATCCGTTCCATATCTTATCCCTCCCTCCTTCATGCGATGCGACCCGAAACAAAAGTCTTTCCAAGATTTTGATCTCTTTTAAACGAAGTGGGAGGGTAAACAACGTATCAGGCTGTGTGTGGAATAAAATAGAATGTACCATTCTCTTCCCCCCTTGTAGGCAGTGGCGACGAACCATAGTCCCACTATCCTCCGCTGCCAATCTGCATTTCGAGAGTGGCGTATTAATAGTTGAGACCTGGCAGTATTCTGTCGTTTCTACTGCTGGATACCACCTCCTAGAGATAACTTATCAGATTCGACGACGTCCACCTCGTGGGGTACATAGTCCTTCATCAGCTTCGTATTCTTTTTTTCCTCTTTGGGAGAGAGAGACCAACCCGAGCCCTTTCCTGGTCCACTGTTGGTAAAAGCCTCATAGAATTAGCCGAGCAAGTGTCTTCATAAGGAGTGTAGGTTTATACTCCTGTCGGTGGGAGAGCAAAGGAGAACTCAGAGAGGCTCTCTTGAGACCCTTCCCCAAACCATCCCTCCTACTTATGAAGAACCACAGCCACCCGTCATCCAGCCTCACCCGCACCTTCCCTTGCAGTAATCCACCCCTGCTACTGACAGTACGTCACCTTGACAACAAATGACACTGTCTCGCTGCCAACGTCATTTCTGCATTATACGAGTATCATTCATATTCCTTCCCACGAAATGATCAAATGTTTATGTGTGATACTATGAAAATACGAGTTACAAGTGTATGACTCGAGTGGAGTGGGTGGAAGTGTTTTGAATCAACATCATTGTTTCGAGAAGAGTTCCTCGGAGTTGGACGGACAGCAGTAAACATTTCTGACGCAAAATTACCATGAATGACAGTGGAGCGTCAAGATGATGGGAAGAAAGATGAAGTGGAATTAGAATACGTACACTTTCAAAAATGTTTATGTTGGTTTCCATTGACAGATGAAGCAAGGTAAATTCACGGATTCTTAAGAATCTCATTTCTAGAAATAGGGTTACAGCAAGATGAACACACACCTTATGAAACTTGTTGGCATTTCAAGTAAGACAAACATGGTAAACACACACATTTTTGAGAACTGTAAATTACCCTGAAAAAATGATAAACCTAATGATAATAAGCAAATCACAGGAATCAGGGTCACATATCTAATGACGAACTTAAGTATACCTGCTTAACTGGAATCCATTGTATAGGAAACCGTACAAAGTCTCAATTAGATCCTCTCCGTATTTCTAAAAAAGGATGAAGTGTACATGGATGAATATTTCTGAAATTCAGCATGTATCTGGACTAGATATGAACGACAATGAGCGAGTACACCTTGCAAAGATTCTTTGCAAGTCATTCGCAATTAGGACGAGTTGCAAAAAGTGAAGTACCCAAGTATGATTCTAGATGAGTTTCCAGAAATGATAATCACCTTGCTCTCTAGCTCTCGGGAGCAACTGAGTATCCATCTCGACCAAGCACTGTTACAATAACATTGATTGATGGAAAGGTCTTTCATGAAACTTTTTAGAAAAGTTGAGGCTTTACCAGAATAAAGGACAAACAAATTTTCATGGCTCTGTAGTTTTATTAGATTTCAGTCGATTTTTACTCGATCAAAGATCCGAGAAGGATAAGAAGAGTGTTGCGTGGACAAGACTTTAAATGTTTTCCAGATAAAGTCAAGCTTCTGCAGAGTTGATTACCCAGTTTTTACCGAATTACTGTGACAAGGCGTTGATTAATGTCGAGTTATTCCTACAAGTAGATAATCTCAACATTTGTTTCCCTTCGGAGTAACAGTAACTGTTTGCGCTGTTATTTCCATCAATGATTAGACTATAATCCCGGCATCTGACCCGACCAGTGAAGATAAGGCCAAAGGCCAGTCGTGTCGCCGATGTGTTCGAGGGCGAGACAAGTCTATTGAGGGTAAAGTAAATCTATCGAGGGTAAAGTGGAGTCGCGTCTGTCGAAGCAGAGAATTTAGATTTATCAAGGGTATTGACAAGACGGATTGAGGTCGTTAGTGACGAGCTGGAGGAACGAGAGAGGGACGATGGGATGATAAGTAAGGATGGGAGGACTAACGGTGAGATGCAGTGGGGAAGTGATGGCAAGGGGCAGCTAGAATGATGGAGTGTGGTTATGGTGAAGAGAGGCCGAAATGTTGAAGAGCAAAGCGCGTTGTGCTGAGCTACAGGAAAAGCTATAGCGAGGTGTGAGAGAAGGGATGATGAAGGGAGAGTAATGATGAAGGAAGAGTGATGATGAGGTATGAGAAGAATTACGGTGAGAGGAGGAAGAAGTGATGATTAGGGGCAAGGAGAAAGAGGGTAAGAGGTAATGTACAAGGGAAAGAAAAACTGAAGAGGAAGGATTGATAAGAAGAGAACTCATGAGAAGATTTGTATGGGAAGATTGAAAATGTAGGGAAGGGCAGAGTGATGGAGGAGGTAAAAATAGGGAGGAGTTGCTGGAGAAAGATGGAGTCGAGGAAAAGGGAAACGAGAAGTGTTGTTTTGGAAGCAGATAGAGGGTGAGTGCGTGGGTGAGGGACATGGAACAGTGGGAGTGAAAGATGATGGGTATAAGGAGACAGCAATGTAGGAAGGGGATGGAGGGGTGTAGATAGTAGTAGAATAAAGGGACAGGGGAAGAATGGAGGACGAGGAAGTTTGGAAAGAAGGTGCACTGTGTAATGATTATTGACGATGGAATGCTGCTTTGAGAGAGGGGTTTATATTGCAGAAAGGTTTTGGAGGACAAGAGCGATGAGAAGTGGAGGCACCCAGAGTGATGCAAAGAGTACTAGAGGAGGGGATGATGGTGCAGAGAGGTTATGGAGAAGAGTTTTGCAAGGACGAGGGAAAAGTTATCTGGGAGGAGTGTTCGAGGCAAGAAGCTGCGAGAGTGAATGAATTAAGGAAATGAGTGGAGGGTGGAAGGATGACGGGAGAGAAATGCCAAAGTAGTGGTGATGAAGGGAAGCTCTAAAAGATGAAAGAAGTGACTCATTTAGGGAGATTAACAAGCAAAAAAATAGCGGAATATGGGATGAGTGAGAGATTGAGAGATAGAGTAAATGAAGAAGTGAACTAATAAAAGCGAGGGATGGTGTATAAGTGATACCGAGTAAGGAAAAGAGTGAATGAGTAAGAAGGTGGAAGGAATGTTTATATGAGCAGTGAAGACGAAGTATCAGGACTTGAATATGTAAGCGAGTACATGCATGGAGATGAGGCTGTGAATAAGAATGTGAAAATGAGTCGGGTGAATTAGAATCATTAAACAAGGAAATACGTAAGAATGATAAAGAGTAACAAAGTTAGAAGAAAAGACAGAACCAGGCAGCTGCTAGCAGCCATTGTAAGAGGGCCTTTGTTCCAGCACCTTTGCTCCGCTCTTATTTTGTTAAGCATCTTTTTTATTACGTTACGTTAAACATGAGCACGATATATATTCATTTGCGTAGCAGCTTGTCTTTTTTAAGGCAGCCCGGGCAGTAAGACAAGCAGCAGCAGCAACAACAGTAGTAGTGCCCCTTCTACCCCTTCCACAATTATTACGTGTATCAGTGTGAAGCATCAAAATTGCGTCTTTCGCCGAAGTGGCTACAGTGCCTTCCTAGATTCAACTTCTAGATAGCTTGCAAAAGTGGGGTGCACTGCATTTCTACGTGCAAAGTCCAGCCGATACACTTTTTGAACTATTCCAATTGTGAGCTATGCCGTATTTAAAGAGAACGAGAAGAATAACTGGCATTTTCAAAGCTTTCTTTCGTTCTTCTTTAATCCTATTGACGTTGTTTAAACACCTGCTGGATGTGTAAATAATGGTAAACCATGAGTACTTTTTGAGCGTCGTTTCTCGATCTTAGTTGGCAGATTTTGACATTTAGCATCAAGTCTATGTACATACGCGTACAGTATATCCGTAAATGATGATTGCTACCGTCTCTGAAATATAAACAAAGACATGCCTAGAACCACTTAATTTAAACAGTTGATCTCAGAACTTTATCTTCAGGATTAAGTTAACAGGATCTTTTCCTCTTCCTCTATCCCACCTTCGAAACTCCTTCACTTGGATCATGTAAGAGACTGAGCGGGTGAAGTTGAAAATTCTGACGTTACCAAGAATGATATGCATCATCAGCTTGAGGTGAACGTATAGCTAGTATTCGTCTTCAGATAAGTAGGGTAGAAGAAAGTTGTTTAATATTGCTCATTCATCAAATCCTCATTATACAGGCATAAATATTAGTCGTTTGATAAAGACCTATATCTCTACTGAATAAGTGAAATCTTTATCTAATCCAATCCTGGATGAACACCTTCACTGTAAACACATTCATTTACTGAGGAAGTTCATATGATGTTCTTTAGCTTCATAAAACGAAGCTTTGCTAATGCCGACGTTAAGAAAGAACTTGATGCTGCTGCTTAAGGTTCCCTGCGGATCTTACTGCGGCCCCTCGTCCACTAACCGTGGGTGTCACTGGGCCCATTGTTTATGCTGCACCAAGAAAGGATGTGGAGGACTCTCGTCGGGATCTTATTGCCTCCTTGCGACCACCAAGGGAGGAACTCTGTCGCCACTTGCAGGCCCTCATGGGAGCACGGCAGACCACTTGTTTCAGGTTGGGACAACACTAATCTGGTCTCCTCTGCCAATCTAAAGGGCAGCTGCTGGGGCCGGGGCTCAGTAGCACTGATGGAAAATTGTTATTTGATCCTTTTGTTATGACAGTACTTTTAGCTGGACTGATGTAGACGTTAGTGTTACGGAGGGCCAGCTTCCTTTGGCCAGGATTCCAACAATTTTGTGTGGCTTCTCCCGTTGTTTTGTGGCTTTGTTCACGCGCTCGATGGATTTATTGGAACAGCAGGAAAGATTCCACATCCGACTTGGAAAAGCGCATTAACTACATTTTTTTTCATAAATCCTTAGGTAACATAATTGCAGACTGGGTACTGTGGCAATCTGTACCGTATAGTATATAGATTCTCCAAAAAAATGGAACGTCGTTGTGTAGAGGTAACATAATCAGCAGCTCTGGCCATCGTCCCAGTAGAGGCAGCTGAAGGAGCAACATTCGTAAGAATGAGCCGAGCGAGTCAACAACTGGGTGTGTGTGTGCAGGTCCTCGTTTCTTCAGCATATTGACACACTGCTGGAAAGTGGAGTAATAACATGCGAGGAGTTGGCGGGCTGGACACAGGCTGTTGCCTGCTGCCCACACCAACTCACCGCCGCCCATCCAGTCACACCCACTCAGCCACACTACCTCACTTGCTGTCCTGCCACACAACCTCTTCCGCCGCCCAACTTTCCACACTATCTACTCGCCACCCACCCTTCCACGCTATCTACTCGCCACCCACCCTTCCACGCTATCTACTCGCCACCCACCCTTCCACGCTATCTACTCGCCACCCACCCTTCCACGCTATCTACTCGCCACCCACCCTTCCACACTATCTACTCGCCACCCACCCAGCCACACTATCTACTCGCCACCCACCCAGCCACACTATCTACTCGCCACCCACCCAGCCACACTATCTACTCGCCACCCACCCAGCCACACTATCTACTCGCCACCCACCCAGCCACACTATCTACTCGCCACCCACCCAGCCACACTATCTACTCGCCACCCACCCAGCCACACTATCTACTCGCCATCCACCCAGCCACACTATCTACTCGCCACCCACCCAGCCACACTATCTACTCGCCACCCACCCAGCCACATTATCTACTCGCCACCCACTCAGCCACACTACCTTCCGCCATCCACCCAATCACACCACCTCACCTGCCACAACTAACCATACAACACCACCATACCCGCCACGCACCATGCCACACACCCGATCACCCACTCATCTACCGCCCATCCGGACAACACCTTACCAAGCGGCTACCCAACCACATCCCCAAACCATTCCGCCTGGTCACCCGCACGGTCACACCACTTATCTGCCTGCCCACCCAACCACACCAGCACAACTTCCCCCTTGGCTATGTCTCCTCATCTTCCGTTCCGCCACACCACTTCACATGCTCTCCACGTACCGTCTCGTCACCCATCCAACAATACCACTTTATATGTAGCCTCTAACAGACCACAACGTTCACCTGACTGCTTGGGCAAACCACCTTTCTACCAACCCGGCCACATCACCTCATCTACTCTTCTAACCACACCACCCTCTTTGTATACCAAGCCACACCACGCTGCCCGTTTCCCTAAGTAAACCCTCTAAACCGCTTGATCATCCAACCACACTATTTCACCTGCTACCCGCCAAACTATGCCACTCCCTTACCTTTCCGGCCACCCCATCTCATATGACTGCCCACTTTACCCTTACACAAATCATCTTATCTGTCTGCCTATCCGCGGTCACACCACCTAACCTGCCCCGCCACACAACGTCACTCCTGTATATACCACTTTACCGACCTACCTGTCTGGCTATTACTATCTCATCTGCCGCCCACCTACCCGCACGACCTACTTTGCCCTTCCACCTGACCACACCACAAAACTTAGCCACTCGCCCTGTCACATACCTCACCTGCATCCCGGTACACCACTTTACGTCATTCCGCATACCACACCACCTCACCTGCCACACACCTACCCACCAAGCCACACCACCTCGCCAGCCTTCTGTGTTTTAAGAATCTCTTGTCTTGCCTCCTCGAGTGTGCTAGTAACATTATCACAATAGACTTGCAACCGAGTTGAAGTCGGGTTTCGTCTGGGGATGGGGAGGGTAGCACAGCTGGATTACAAAGGAAATTCGAGTAGACTCTTCCAACTGATACCAAAATTCTGTACCCAGGGTTAATGTATCGCTTAGTAATGATGGAGAGAGAAGTCACCGTCTGTAAGAGAGATGGGTAAGTTTGATGGTGTAGCTGTCCCAGCGGTGCTGTATGGGTACGAAGCATGGGTTATAGATCAAAAAGCACGGAAGAGGGTACGTGTGTTGGAAATGATTGCCACAAGGACTATATGTGGTGCGAGAAGGGTTGATCGTGTGAGAGGTGATCGTGTAAGAGGTGTGATGAGAAGAGTATGGATGAGAGAGCTGAAGAGAGTTTATTGATATGGTTTGAACCTAATGAAAGGATGACCGAGTAGAGGCTTACTCATAGTTCCTCACTCTTCCATGCTGGGCAAATTCTAGGCCTGTAGCCTTTTTCTCAAAAGAGCCTGAATGCTGGTACTATATTTGTTGCTCGGTCTTTAGGCCTTCGCTAAGTGGTCTTTATGTGTTTTGGCGTAATGATATGAACAGCTAGCATGAGTGTGTGTATGCAAGTGTGTATCGTGTTTTATGTGGGTACAGCTATTATTTCATGCATTACCATAGGAACATAGGCTTCGAAAAGTTCTCTCTCTGATCTTTCCAGTAGAGCCATGAAGGCCAGGCTACGAACACAACCAACAGTACCTAAGAACAAGTTTCATCCATGACAACCTCTTTTTTTCCTCTGCAAATCAAAGACCAGCAATCCACGCGTTTTATAGAATTCCAACATTTCTAAGCGATAGTACATTCTCAACCCGCGGGACAGAAGCATTACTAGATTTCAATTCACACTATTTTATACGATATTTACAGTACACCTAGTCAGGCTCTAAACGACTAAACAATCTGGTACCAAAACGGAAGACATTACACACGGAGGGAATTCAGTATGACGAAGAGTAAGAATTCCTTTTCCTTGAACTCCTCTTCCTTATCAGTTCATTCTTAATAATGATGTAAGTAGGCGGCACCACTCTGTATTTAGCTCCCATTGTCTTCAGTTCCAGTGGATGAAAATTATCCAATCACCATTAAGCGATGAAGCAATTCAGAAACAAAAGATCGCAGAAAATTGCGGTATGAAGGAAAATGGTGGTGATAATAACCAGGAGCGAGAGAGGAACACCTCTCGAGTATCATCTTCATCCGTTTACCTTCACGGGCGTGGGATTCGAACGCTTATGTATTATGTATGCCACCCTCCCTCTCTCCTGTCCTAAACCCCTCCTATTACAGTCAAACATCGATGTCAACATTCCTAAATACGATGAACAAGCTTCCCAGATGAGTGTCATGACTCCGAAATTAAGAGTTACGTCAAAGAAAAGAGAACTCGAGGATCGCAAGCTGTGTATGCAGGTTCAGATCAGCTTAAACGAAGAAAGCCAGTCGGTTCTTGGCAGCATGAATTCAATTTGACTATGATTAAAAACAATGGTTAATAGCAGTGTTATGATGATGTTGCGAATTATAAAGACCATGGTTAATAGCAGTGTTATGATGATGTTGCGAATTATAAAGACCATGGTTAATAGCAGTGTTATGATGATGTTGCGAATTATAAAGACAATGGTTAATAGCAGTGTTATGATGATGTTGCGAATTATAAAAAGGAAAATGCCTTCCGATTAATGAGGGTCATAAGCATCCAGCTCAATCTTTAAAAGATGAACGTGTTTAATGCCACAGTTGAACGAAGGCGTACCGGTCCGAAATCTACCTACCGCTGAGAGAGAGTGTGAACCGATTTGAATCTCTCTCTCTCTCTGACTTGAAAGTTTGTCGCATACTTCACAGGGTCAGCGCTCACCTCTTCCACCACTGACCCTCATCATTACTAACCACTTTCCTGGCACGCCATATCTTTCTCACCAGAAGCCAATAATACCTTTCTCATCTTATGACCCTCCACCTCCTTCCCTGAGCAAATTGCCCGCCCTCCCTCGCCCTAACTACTAACCTTCTCTAACCTGACCCTCACTACCCTCCACTATATTGTCACCCCATTTCATCCCGGTCTCATCACCTCCATCAGTAACAGCCTCCTCCATGTATCCCATCCTCATCTCCGTTCTCCTGACTAGCTCCCGCCTGTCACCCAAGCCTCAAATTTTATCTTCGCCAAACTGCCATCCTCCACTTCTCCCACCCTCATTACCCGTCCTACTTTTCACCTCTCCCATTTATTCCAGCTTTATTACCCTCCTCCTCATCTCCTCCCCACATTTACCCCGCCCTCATTACCGTATTCCTCCCCTTCACCCAATTTTCTCGACTATAGTGATGCAATAACCAGACTTACCATTATCTCGTACAATAGTGTGTATAGGATCGACTTTGTGCGGTGCCTCCAGCAACAATGTATACTATAACGCCGAGACTTTCTGGATGTGTCATCCAATGTCGAAATGTAATATCTAGCTGCATGATCATACCATGTATCACACTTAATGGACTGTGATAACACACTTCAACAGCGTGCATGACCCCATGGATGGGAATCATATTCCCACTGGGGTTCAATAAAAAAAATTTCAATCTTACCGCATGTTCATCGTATGGTAGAGATTCATGATATATTAACAATTCTAAGTAATTAGATCCAGTGACATGTATACGGATATGGAATTAGATCCAGTGACATGTATACAGATATGGAATTTATGGTTATGAAGTTTCTTCCCTGAGAACTACCACTGCCACAACCATCAGGTGCTCATGTGGCTACGACCGAGCGAGCGTGTCGGCTCCCGGTGCACACTAGTACATAGCGAGGTGTTCTTCGTTCAGTAGATACCAAGTTTTGAGGAAATAAAGACATTCAGCTGCGTGGGATTAAAGACAAATCATAATGCAGTATTTTCAATACTGACTTACGTTATATATCTAAACTGGAATACAAGTTAACATTTGTGCAAATATAGTCATTATTATATCAACACGTCACAATTTTGTAATAGAGAAAGTCAATTGACTATTCCATAATTTTTAGTCATGATGTTGGCCATGGTTTATTTCCTTTTATTTTTTGCATCTTATCTCCTGCTAGATAATATTCGCACAGGGACCTTCTTCATTATGATCCGTCCTTGCTATTCTGCATTTAGCCGTTCTGAATTCCACCAAACATGTATCAGACCAACTTCAGAGTTGGTCAAGGTCCCCTTGTAAATCAGTTACAGTCTTCATCCCATCCTTCATGATCTTGCGATCATCTGGCAAGTCACTTGCATACTTTAGGCTAAAAAGGTTAATGGACCCGGAAGTGTTTTCTCTAGCATGCTACTGGTGACCTCCAAACCCATTTCTCTTGACGCGAGTCCTATTCTTCCCTCCACTTAGGTCATTCTCTTTCAATCCAAAGATTAATCCCCTTATACCCTTTACTTTACCAACGCTTTCTGGCTGATTAGTTACATACAACTAGCCTATCTTTCTTTTGTCTAAAACGGAGCTCACTCTCTCACAGAAGTCTTAGAGGCACGACACTTACTCCCTGAATCCAAAGTGTCTTTCACTAAGGTAGTTTCTCCTTTGCAAACAACCATCTACTTGTTTTCTGATCACTGTTCCAGTGTTAAGAGTAAGAGTTACGCATAAAGGGCTGTGTGTACTATACCCTGTCCAGCATCCTGTGAAAGTTGGAAAGTGTGTGTGTGTGGACTGAATGCCGGTAACTCACTTGTACATGTGACAGAGAGAAAAGGCAACGACCAATGCCAGAAAGAGGAACTTGACAGTCACTCTAGTGCTAGTTCATAAAGCTTCCATCACTAACATCCCCTCCTCCCCTTAAGCCCCAGGTGATAGTACACCTTAGTCGGTAGCTGCCTGCCTCTGTGTGTGTGTGTGTGTGTGTGTGTGTGTATGCTGGTGATAGGAGAAGTTACAGCAGTAGTAGTGGTAAAAGTAGTAGATGGTAGGCCGTTACCACCTTGGAATCAGGAGGGTCTGTGAAGGAGGCTGTCAAGTTCCTTTCGTTAACCCAGGTTACCGTCTACTCTTTCTACCTCACGCACACTTGGGCTTCAGGCATTCTTTGCACAAAGATTTTCACTCCACCTGACGTGCAACACTTGCCAACACCCGACTTACAAGACTCGCTGGAAGTGAACCTATTTCTTTAATTTTCTGCAGCAAGTGCTACACTTTAGTCTTGCCTAATGACGAAATCTCTTTTCAAATACTCTCTCTCTCTCTCTCTCTCTCTCTCTCTCTCTCTCTCTCTCTCTCTCTCTCTCTCTCTCTCTACACCTGAAGATTTATATGTTCCTACAATTTCTTGGAGACACCGAAATATCTCATTCTTTCTTAATCTTTCCTATGGCTTTCCAAGTATCTTGCAGAAGCTTACAATACTGCAACAGAAAACGCGTAACATCAGTGTTACTATTGCCAAATCCTTAGTTTCGCAAATCCTTTGCTATTTTTCGGGATCTTTTGGTATGAAGCTTCTGTGTACGTAAAATAATTTGCTTTAGGAGCGCGCGTCTCATGATTACTGTGTATGTAGAATACTAGAAATCAACTGTTGGTTCATTTACAGTAAGTGCTCAATCATAACTATTTCTTTTTTACCTAAAAGTATTATCGTAACAAGCTTATGGAGAGATGATGAATGATAAAGGAAACGGACTCAAACATGGTCGCGCACTTGCTTAAGAGCCACAACAGCGGTAGAGTGCTCGTTACAGTCTGAACTCCCTGTTGATCGATTTGTGAAATGAACACTGGAAAGGTTTCTAGAGCATCAGTAACAGGCTATCTCATTACTGGGTGTTCGTAATGGGTTCAGCAACTTTATGCATATCATTTCCATGAGTTCTAATGATCGCTTTATGCTATGTCTGTTTCTTGAGCCATATGAACACTCAACTCTTAACGTAAACGAGGTATTCAGTGCGGTACTGTGTGCTGGAATGGCCTGCAGATAGCCTTACATCGACGATGAATTTGTTGGAATATCTCACTCCAACTTCCATACGTCTTCTTGACAAAACTAGCACATCTCTAGCATAGCTTACATCAGAGTATAGTCTTCTTACGCTAGATTTATAGAACTTCTCCATGGTCTAGGCTCTGGAGCGAGGCTTTCGATGCACAAGTCGTATCTCTCATGATTAGAAACTTCCAGTTATTCCGTAAATATACAACAGGATAAACGAACGTCATGCACAGAAGACGTTTAGTGGTGACCGCGAGAGAGAGATGTTTCGGCGGATGACAAGAAACTGAGTTTGGTGACTTAAGAAGGTCAGAGCCCCGTGGGAGGGAGACGCGGGTCAGGCTTTGTAGTCCCTCAACACAAACCGAACTTGTTTTTGCGAGTTTTTGCGAGACGGAACTCCAGATCAATAATGCTTGTGCCCCGATAAGGATCACCAGAAAATTTCTTATGGCAAGAGGACAAAAGGGTCTAAATAGAAAATCTATGTAGGAATGAAAGTTAAGGCGGTGTTCGAGGGGGTTTGTAGTGCTGGGGCGCGAGAGATGTAATCACGATCTGGGGGTGCTGACGAGAGCGCCTGGCGGGGCGCTGAAGAAGGCCTTGTCGGACCAGAGGTTATCAGGCGGTCATCATTATTAGCCTCGCTACTCCTCCGTCCTCCCCCGGATACTCGCTTGTTTACCTTCAGCTTTCATGGAATATGAATAATTCATGCATTCCTGCTTGTAAATCTGCCTTGATAGCCGAGAAAAAAAAAAAGCAGTTAAGTTTATTCTTCGCGATATAAATATGTTCAGTATTTGGTCCACACACAGATGCACCGTGCTGGACCCTCGTCATAAAGAACGCATTATGAATTATGTTCGTGTTCCTGGTAACCTCTCCTTACATTTTCGTTTTCAGTTTTCTTTCATCCTTTGACTACATTTTTTTTCAATATATGATGAAACGGCCTTACCCGACTCGTTCAGTGGATCTATATATACTTATTACACGCACACGGCATCTACCCACACCACCAAATGCCTCTGTTACCCACCAGCCAAAACTAACCCTTACCATACCCACCAACCCACTCACACTATCCTACCATCTCCAGACCGCCCCTACCCGAAGCATTAACTTGCCCCCCTCCCTCATCCTAGACACACACCCACCCACCCATATTATCTTCACTCCTAAACTCATTTTCACCCACACCACTGTTACCTACAAGCCGCCTACCTTCTCCTACTGATATGGTAACTCCTAGTCACCCGCTCAGCTACGCAATCTTGTCATCTCTTAGCCATTTATTCCGTCACACTAACACGCCATCCACACTACCGTGTTATCTCATGCCTGCCAGCCCACGCTTCATACCACCTTCTAGTTACCCTGATATCCGCTCTACTATGCTATTTCACATCCGCTTACCCATCCCGCAATATCAAACCAATATTTTGTACAACCACTTTATCAAGTCACCTCTGAAACAACCCACCATCTATAGTTATCAGCTACCTGCAGGTACATATTGATACTACACATCACCCTCTCAGCTGCCCACCTATGCCAGACTACATCAACTTCTCGTATCCATCCATCCACATCACTGCTCCGCTCTTTAGCCATTAGCTCATCATCTATACCCCTCCATCTCTTAGTTACACACTGTCAGACTGCAGTCCACCCATCCGCACAATCACGCAGCCTTTTAGTCGTCAAACCAAGCTACAATAACGCCTCCTAGCCACCCATAGCATTAGATCGCCTCTCAGTCAACCAACTACTCGCAGATAAAACTTAACAGTTAACCCAAGTTTGTGCCAGCATTTACATATAGATCGAAACTATATAACCTTCTGCACTGCCCCTTAGTGAAACACGCACACACACGCACGCACGCACACGCACACACACACACACACACACACACACCAAAGAAAATTAAAGTCCTCATAAATGATGTCTCGATGGACGCATGCGCACGAGGGAAGTACGTCATAAGTTCTGTATTTATCATCCTCCTCCTAGCTCCTCCGACATCTTCTCCGTCCAGAACACCCTAAAAAAAACCTTAGAACCAGACCTGCGCCAACACTGCCAACATCAACCTTTGGAAAATGTACATGAATAAAACAGACTCGTGTACGTCAGCCTCTTATCCAATCATGTCTCATCCTCCACACCTTTACTGATCCCAGTCTCGTATACGTTGTGCGGTCTGCGCTTCTCTTTGCTGCTTTGAACGTCAAATCAACCTGGAGGAAGCACGTCAGCACTTTCATCAAAGCTTTCAATTATCGTCTATGTATTATTTTTTGACTCAAAACACAGACTCCTTGCACCTAGACTCGAGAAGAATCTATCCAGCTTTTATTCTTCCTGAACTCTCCTAGATCTACCCAGCTTGGTCCTTTTACGTATCCACTGCACAGGTAAGACCACAAGAAAAGGTGCAGATAATGGCATAAAACATCATCCTTGATCCCTCTCAAGAGGTGTTCAATACACTGACCTCCAATGCTCTTTCCAACCATCACGTGACCTTCATCCTGTAGTTTGCGATGAATTTACTGACCATTTAAATCATTGTCACCTCTTTTATACATAACAGCCCTCGTCCCCGAGAGATCTCACCATGACCCCGAAACATTTCCCTATATCATCACCTCACCACCCACCTACCTACCTAACTTGCCTACATCCCATCTTTCCAAACACACACACACACACAAATACAGTAATCATAATCAGATCATGGTCTTCAGTCCTATAACCCCTCGACCTGCCAGCTATCTAATCACTTGTACTGACAGTTTTATATGTAAAACCATATGCCATAATCTTCCTGAGTAATCTACCTTTCCACCCTATCACACAATCACTTCGCCACCCTACCATCTTGTCTTTTTGCTACCTTACCACACAGTTGATTTCTCATCTACACATTCATACCAGTCCACTCCCTTACCGTCCAACCAGCTCCCTCCCTTGCAGCATAGCCACTAACTTACTCTCCCTTTCATCCAATCATTCCCCTTGCCAGTCACCCATTTTCGCACTTTATCACAATTATTCACCTATCTCGCCTTCCT
This sequence comes from Panulirus ornatus, assembly GCF_036320965.1. Taxonomy (NCBI): domain Eukaryota; kingdom Metazoa; phylum Arthropoda; class Malacostraca; order Decapoda; family Palinuridae; genus Panulirus; species Panulirus ornatus. Next base: position 30,425,186 of record NC_092241.1, on the reverse strand, counting down.
GCAACCCACCTACCCAGTCTCCATATGATTTTGCCTCCTAGGTAAAGTCTAATTTAATATACTTGTCTTGTTCCTATTCTATCATACGATTCCGCTGTAGGCAACAGAAGCATCAACATGAGGTTAGATAAGATAATTCAATCCCTTGCCACACGACTAATTTCTTATCTACAAAAGGATCTGTGACGAAGCTATGCCAGCCTGTTGCCTATTACAGAAAAGGCTCTAGCCAGATTTGAGTCCGCCCAATATTGGTATAAGATGGCGGTAAATGATACTTAAAGTATTAGTTGTTATGTTGTGTCTTTTGTCCTCAATCATAACACCGTGGAGGCCGTTGTACTCTTGATATTAGTATACGTGTGCACGAATGAAATTAAAGCTTAGACATCAATATTGAAGGATTATAAAGCCTTTGTAAAACATGCTCTCTCGTTACTCCTCGTCTCTCATCTGCTAAATTCTACAGCAAATGTTTTAGAAAATGAATTACCAGGATATGGAGACTCCACATGCCCATCCAACTAGCCAGCCATCTACCTACTTTGCAACAATATCAATCAGTCGACTTGTAACACATCCAGTTCACGAGTCTTGCCACCTAGCCATTAACGCACTTTATCAAGCACTCGCTTTGCCACTCGCCCACCCACAGACATTGCCTCTTAACAATGCAGTCAACTTCCTACATAATCGTACATTCAAACTGTCACCCACTGTGTCTTTCATTCCATCCCATCAACCAACCAATCACCCATCCTGCAACATACCCATATCCCAATGATACCCAGACACAAGTCTTTTTTTGCCAACCAGTTACACAACAATCCGGAAATGCGCTCTTTCTGTCACCCAGATAACCTGTCACCTTTCCCCCTAAGAACAACATATCACTCGGCCACATGCATTTTAAGCCACTCAGCCATCCACCCACCTTGCCATTCAGTCAACTATCATCACACCCAACTAACCATCCACCACGTCACTAAGCCTTCCTCCCGCGTTGCCATCCATCTACTAACCCTCTTTGTGACCCAGTCACCTGAACGCTAACCATCCCAGCTTTCCAGTCAAAGACCTTCCCATGACCTTGTCATAAAACATCCAACCCTCTCTTCCATCCAGCTATAAACTCGCATGCTTGAAGCCAGCCAGCCACACACAAACCCTTCTGATCAGGCATTCCTCCGCCAAGCTGCCCAAACATCTTGCAACTTTGCAGCCTCGCCACCAGCCAGCCTTGCTAACGAACCACACACACTTAGTCTTGCCACCCAACTAATTTGCCACCCGGCCACCCACACACTTTGTATCATACTTTTTTCTCCTTGCTCGTGTTCAGATAGCGGTTGGGAGTCCTTTTTTTATACAAGTTCCTCATCTTTTGATAATTCTTAGATACTTGTGATAATTTCATTTCTTTTGACTATATCTAGCCTTCAGTGATGCACCCGACTCGTTTTTGGATCAGTTGTTACATCAGTTCTGTTTATTTGATTCGCTTCTTGATATTTCTGTCCTCCTGAACGTCCTAATTTTTATATACCATCCGATGTTACTCTTAAAAGGCTGGTAAAAAAAAACTTCTGTCCCAGCACATTTTTTGTGCGAAAAATCATTTTCTCTAGACTTATTATTTTTTTTGTGTTAGACCGTCTCCTATTGGTGCTACTGACGCTTGTTCATCAAGAGAAATAACGAACCCCTTGTGGGTATACGGATCTGCATCACACTAAAATCAATGTCTTCACATCAGTCTTTGTTGTCCCTCACGCCCTACACACCATCTTGCTTACCTTTCATATCTCGTTCGCTCACTAAACCCCTGGGACTCACTATCCACTATCATTTATCTCCTCCACACACTAGCTCTCGTTTTTCATCCATAATTAATGTCTAATTATTTTTACTATGCGTTTCTGAGTCCTCTCATATTCTTTTCCATCATCGCCTCCCACGTATTTACGAGCTTCTCAATTCTCCCTTTAATCAGTTTCTTACTTTTCAAGTATTACCTCATCTTTGTTTCTTTATCTCGCTCTCTTACTCATATTGACTTCTTAAACATCTGTTTCCTCATCATTTTCTGCCTTTTTAGCTTATCTTTCTCTTTGCTTAATCATACTTTCTCCCTTCGTTTTTTTCAATCCTCCTTGAACCGTCACAGACTATACAGGTATTTTGCTCCAGCGTCCATTGCTTTCCCATATCACGTTACCCCATCTTCCCTGCCACTACTCTTCCCTGCGTTCAATAATGCTTCTGTTATTTTCCTCACCCTCATCCTCTATTGTTCATACCTTCAGCTTATCCTCCGTTATATTCCCGTAATCTTCATCTTTTTCTGGACACTGTACCTTTGCTTACTCGCTACCTCGTTTTGCCATTAACACACACACACAAATTTATATGCCGTTTTTTTCTCATTGTAAAAGCGACCTCTTGCGAGTGGTCATATCGTCTCATCCAGGGACCTAGCGATCCAGCCAATCATAGGGTTATCCACTCGTGAAATTACCAGCCCGGCTGGATACCTCGTAACGTTTAGAAAAATGACGACGACCGATCGTGGTCCCATACCGCCTATAGTCTGGTTTCTGGATAACCAATATAGTTGTTCAAAGTCAACTTTCTTGACCTACCATTAAGAAATACGTCCCCATGGAGCCTATTATCGATCATGAAATACTTACACCCCTATGGAACTTATCATTGACCATGATATTCCCATTTCATCGCGGACGCACTGTCAACTCTGACTAGAACGACTGTAAACTGCAACCTAAGAAACCCTAACCTGAAGCCACACTAAAACAGAGTCTCCGATTCCCACTGTTCAACTCGGACACCAGCTTCCCAAGTCACCCCGTCATCCTTGTACAAGTGAAGATACTCTCTTGTACCCTGTTCTCATTCCTACTTAACTCTTACTATCACTTGCTCATTGGCTTTATGCTCAGAGAGGCCATCGCTCTATTTTCTGCTCCGAAATGGACTGCGAGTACCTCAATCACTGTGCTTAGAGAAGACACACACACACATATATATATATATATATATATATATATATATATATATATATATATATATATATATATATATATATATATATATAATTTTTTTTTTTTTCATACTATTCACCATTTCCCGCATTAGCAAGGTAGCGTTAAGAACAGAGGACTGGGCCTTAGAGGGAATATCCTCACCTGGGCCCCTTCACTGTTCCTTCTTTTGGAAAATTGGCAAAGAAAAAAAAAAAATGAGAGGGGAGGATTTCCAGCCCCTCGCTCCCTTCCCTTTTAGTCGCCTTCTACGACACGCAGGGAATACGTGGGAAGTATTCTTTCTCCCCTATCCCTATATATATAGGGGAGAAAGAATACTTCCCACGTATTCCCTGCGTGTCGTAGAAGGCGACTGAAAGGGGAGGGAGCGGGGGGCTGGAAATCCTCCCCTCTCTATCTTTTTTTAATTTTTTTCCAAAAGAAGGAACAGAGAAGGGGGCCAGGTGAGGATATTCCCTCAAAGGCCCAGTCCTCTGTTCTCAACGCTACCTCGCTAATGCGGGAAATAGCGAATAGTGTGAAAGAAAAAAAAAAAAGAAAAATATATATGTATATATATATATATATATATATATATATATATATATATATATATATATATGAAGGTTTAGCTATAAGATTCCATCATCAGCCCCAAAGGAAGTGCGCTTCGAATCGACTCAAAACCCTTAACATCTTGCGTGAATGTATCAGTGGATGAGGATAAGAGGCTTGAATTGTCTTCGTTGCTCTGTTATCATACTTTGGGATTTCAGTAACTACTCTGTTCCTTGGTACCAAAGTGGTTACCTTGAACTCTATATAAAGTGATCCTTTGCTCGTCATCGTCAGATCTCGGTAATATGATACCAACCCTGATGACCCAGTCAGCCAACACCATAGTCTCGCAGCACCAGCATCAACCACACGGTTCCCCACTATACTAAAATGCTCACACCCGAAATATGCATACTTAAACGTGAGTATAAACCAACGTAGTCCAACGTAATTTGGACAACACTGTAGACTGATGAGATTCAAAATGAAGTGCTAATGAGATGGAAATATTAAATTGCAACTCAGGAACACAATTATTCATGGTTTATGCGACATGATTATGTGAAGCTTAGCTATTAGACAGTTCGCCCGACACGGTTGGCTATTACCGTCTTGCTCAACGTATAATGGGTCTTGATTAGTCTTAAGTGTAATGTTTTGTTTCATTTTTACCTGAAAACAATAACAGGCAAATGATTTCATTATCTCTTTACTTGCTGAAATGTTGCAGTATGATGAGATTTATGCAAGATGCATCGTCTCATGAATTCTCTCATTATAGCATGTTTAGATTTAAACGTAAAATATAATTCCGTTCCACCCAAGGATCGAATATTCATTTCAAGCCAAAAACCACAAAGAGAGATTTTCTGCACAAAGGTGTACAGCAACGACCCCCTCTTTACGCCACAACTGCCATCAAGTACAATATATTCACCACAACCACATGACTGTGAAAGCAACCAACACTTATAATCAGATTTATCATAGCCAACGCAACTGACATCTATATCTCAGTCTCCATTAGTGCATACTTTAGGGTACAGAGTGTTCGTACATGTGAAAACCTAAGGAATATATATGCTGTGTACTCGAAGTACGTTTAAGTAGGGGAAGGTTTTCCATTCGTATTTCATGAGTTTAGTGTTTACACAAGACGTAACTGTTTTGCTATGATAATCTTATCACTGCATTAGGAAAAGAAACCATATTAATACAATTATATTATGTTTCAGACACTGGCTAGACTTAAAAGAGGAGCAACATTGCAGGGATATATTAAACAGTGTGAGAAATATGAAAGAAACTTTTTCAAAAATGCATTAAACATTCTGTAACGAACTGATTTTTAACATTTCACAAGACATACACACTCATATATATATATATATATATATATATATATATATATATATATATAATCCCCGAGGATAGGGGGAGAAAGAATACTTCCCACGTATTCCCAGAGTTTCGTAAAAGGAGACTAAAAGGGGGAGAGAGCCGGGGATCTGGAAATCCTTCCAAACCATTTCAAATTTCCTAAAAGAAGGAACAGAGAAGGGGGCTAAGTGAGGATATTCCCTCCAAGGCTGGTCTACTGTTCTTAACGCTACCTCGGGAAATTGCGAATATTTATGAGGAAAAAAATTTATACATATATATATATATATATATATATATATATATATATATATATATATATATACATGGGAACAACTTTTCCAATCTATATCTGCTGAGGATTAATTAATCATATAATCATAGTAAAAGGGAATGGATGATCACATGTCCTGTGGCTTACTGAAGAGATATGAGGAGATATTTTCACATTCTGCAAAAACTACAACTGGGGATGTTATAATGCCTCTCGCCCATCTTCCGTTGATGTGGCATCGCAAAAAAAAAAAAAAAGAAAAAAAAAAGATGGTTGCAGCATAAACTCCTCTAAGCCGTCCCTGTAGCAAATACGCTATCGTTGCGTTTACTATGAATAATTCTGCGTTAAATCATTTAAGTTTAAACATTTCCTAGAGTCTCTTTACTGTTTGGTTTTGCTTGGTAGATATTCTGTAAACACGTTTTCGTTCCAAGATTAGTTCTAGTGCCCAAACTTCTCCGAAATGTCAATATATTACTAGGCTCCCCAAAATCTACCTTTCGAAGCTTCAGTCATTCTGGTCACTGCAGTAGCCAGGAATAGTCCACACTAACACTTCTCTGTACGAGTCTCACCACCTGCAACGCCCTCTCTTCCTCCTCCTCCACCTTCTAGAACCCTCTCCCCCTCCCAACCCCCACCCCTCACACGGCCATTCACTCCTCCAACACCCACTCCGTACACTCCGTCCCTCAACCCTACGGTATCCTCCCTGTCCAGATCCGCATCCATGCACGGACCTTCCTTCCCGCTCCCCTCTCTTTGGATGGCTTTCTCTTCCCCCGGCTCTCAACCCTTGCACTGACCTCCTCTTTACCGCACCCCCTACCCTCCCTGCACGATCCACGCCTCCCCATACCCCGTCTCTCCTCCACCGATCCCCATCCATAGAACTGCCTTCCTCTTCCACGAGCTCCCTATCCCCGGCATGATCTTATCCTGGCTTGTCTGGTCTTTATGTCCGACACAGTTCAACATTATCAGCTGTGCTGGACTATGCAGGACATAGTCCATTATATATGGACTAAATAAATATTGTTTTCTGTGAAGAACCGTACCTGAAAAGTGACCCGATTGTGTTCTTTTGTCATACGGAACATCTCTAGCTTGGCTAAAGGAAATCGGCAAAGCCTTCTCAGGGTTATATATGGACGACTACGCCAATGCTACATTACGAGTCTGTAGGAGAGCGAGGGTGCACGTTGATCGCAAGGCTAGAAGGCCACTTAGTTCCATCAGCGACTTCCTTCATCAGGTGGGTGGAGTGCACACACACCTGAGTCACAGGCGACATTAACATACAACAGTAAATACCCGGACATTTTCGGGGAACGGGGATGAAGCCAACGCACCGTGATGATTAATGAAACTCGCCACAAACGCCCCGTGCGCAGGGGTCATTGTACAGGTCACGGCAGAGCGACCATTTACGCCCAAAGGGCTTGATGCAGATCACGATGATAAGTATGGTTGGTGTCCTGAGAGTTAAAGTTATCATAAGCTTGCGAAGCGATGCTTTCCCAGCAGAGGTAAACTTGGGGTCGATTCTCCTCCTCCCCTTCCAGTTTACTCCTTTTCAACTGCCATATCTATAACCCAAGTTCTGCATTGCATCTCGTGGCCTCATACTGTCCCTTCTCCATCCTTCTCTTAAGATTAATACCTGCCAGTATTCCTGGTTCTTACTGCAGGCTGTCTACTGGGCCATCTCAACACCTGCACCTCTCATCCGTCCCTGCCAAGACCTTCCATTCATGCCAAATTGGTCTTTTCCTAAACCTTCTGCCCATTCATAGGTCCTCGTGTTCTTATTCAGCCTGGATAATCGCTTGTGGGTAATGACTCAGACATATTGTTAGGAGGCTTTTTATTCATTTACGGAATTTTGTCCCTATGGAAAGTTTTTTTTTTTTCTTCTTGCCTTAATGTGTATTCTGACCTTTAGCTTCCTGTATCTTGGATCGCTGCTCCTCTTGCTGTCTTTCTTTTCCCCCCATCACCTTGTCTTGGGATCTGTTAAGTTATCTCTGCTAAGCGCAGGCCTCTGTTTATTCGTCAGATATAATGCGTAAGTTTTGACTTAGTCGATTGGCCAAAGTGAATGTAGATAAGTATGACATCTTGAGCTCTGACGTAAACTAAGGGAACTAGACTTAAGCAGTCAAGTTCTCAATTCAATCTTCAGTACATATCATTAATGTTATTCCTGTAGATATCAAACTCAAAAGGATGAAGTGAAAAAGATTTTGAGTGATTGGGTCCTGAACATACAGGAGAGTGTACATGTGTATGTATATATATATATATATATATATATATATATATATATATATATATATATATATATGAATATATAATTGTATGTTGATATGTATATGTATGTATATGTGCATGTATGAGCGTTTATATGTATATAAAAGTGGATGAGCCATTCTTCGTTTGTTTCCTGGCGCTACCTCGCTGACGCGGGTGAGAGCAATTAAGTATATGTACACTTATATATAATCGACGCTCAAACAATATTTGACAGAGTAGGCAACAAAACTTTGTTAAATATGGTTGTGATCAAAATATCAAAGGTAAACGTGAAAATGAAAGTAATTTTCTAACATCGAAAATCTAGCGACAGCTAATGGAATGTTCTCCCAGGAGCACCTTCAACCTTATTTGTATCAATGACAACAAACATTCGTAAATGATAAGTATACATCAAAGCGAGTAAAATGACAGGATCGGAAAATATGACAAAAACATGCAAAAATGAAATTATTTCAAAACATGGGTAGAGGGCAACATATTTGAATCGACTGAAGTACAATGTAAGGAAACAAGTCGCGGAGTGATTTAGAAATATGTGTAAGATCCCACAAAGACCTAATGGAGAAAGACAAAGTGATGAAAACGTCAACTATTAGGTGACGTCATGAAAATTCTTTTTTAAGATACACCTGATAGGACAGTACGGGTCAAGCCACGTAGGTAATGGTATAATGACTAGAACTTTCAATACGAGAGACAGACAGCAGTAGATGAAAAATATAACCGATGTGTACTAAAGCAACAGAACTGAATAATGAATCGTCGTTTAAGAATAAACAAAGACGGAGAAATAAACAGGCTAGAGTGAATTCAGAAACATTTCATAATCAGTATCGAGAGAATAGATTCTTTTATGCGACATGTAGGTGAAGGATAAAAAACAACTTATTCAGATTCCTAGAAAGAGGATGAAAAAGGCACACGATTACCAATGCGATGTAACAAATTGAAGGCATCAAATACAACGTCGTGGATCGGAAAGATTTTTAATGAGAAAGAAATCGAATTATGTTTCCCGTAATACATTGGAATATACCCAAAAAAATATCAAACACACATATACGAGAGTCCTGAAAAAAGATGGAATGACTGTGTAATGTATGGAAAGGAGAATAAACATACATGGGACAATTACAGAAATATGAAAACTTGATACAGGGATGAAAACAAAGCTCCACGTGAACCCAGGGTTGATCATCATGTCACGTTGTGGCAGCGGAGGAGAGAAACAATGTTATGAATCACACAGCAAGTGCAGCGAGTGCTAGGCGTCTTCCCTACTTATTAATGAAATATTATCCTCCTATTCCCTTCCTCACTCTTCCTTCCTACCCTCTATTCCTCTCCGGTTACCGACTCATCTATCCCTCTAATTCTACCATCCCCAACCCCCAGGTTCTCTCCAAGTGCCACGACTCTCATACTTCCTATACTTTGACCATCAGTTCGGAGAGTTTCTCTTCTTCTGCCTTCACGTTCAGTATGAAAAACAGAAACAAGTGACGCAAGGAAGGAAGAGGATAATTCTTTAGTGGTGGTTAAGATAATGGGTATAGGAAAGAAAACCAAAGTGCTCAGGATGATAAGTGGAAGTGAATAGAGGGAGGAGAGTGTAGATACAGAAGAGGAGGAAGAATGTGAGTATATAGGTCGCTCATGAATAAAACTAATCTAAATTATTGGAAGCTATTATTCACTGAGTGAGGGGTCAGCCAGAGCTGCTTCTAACTGATATGCAATTTGTGTTTGGTTGTCTCACTCGTGTGATATACATCAATCAGGAAACAAACTTCATTTCTACAAGAGTAAGAACGCAACCGTCACCACCTCAAAACTTGTACAAATTTGATTTCAGTCAAGTTTTCAAAAACAAAGAACCATACGGTTGAGTTTACGTTAGCATCGACAGCTTGCTTGAGCAGCTAAAATCGCATGGGCTCTAAGGAGGCTATGGTCCCGGGGAACACTAACCGTATTGCTGAGGAGGTAGGAGATTCCAAGCTCAATGTATCGAGTAGTGTTGAGAGAGAGCCAAAAGAGGGCGTATTACCAACTTCGGAGTTTCCTGAACCATAATACACCCACAGCATCAGAACTGTTGGCATTACTTCGTCTCAATAAGATCAAGCTACCTGGCTGGACATATGCCAGGTTTCTCTTACCAATGCCAGAACAATCCATCGTACTTTGCGTTTTGTCCTCACTCTTATTCAACTCAATCCTCATTTTCGTTGTCCCTCTTCTGCATTGTAAAGCCTGTTTTTGAATACTTGCGTCCGTGACTGAGGCCTATGTTACAGAATAGGTTTAGATAACATATGTGGAAGGACACGGATGGAGGATACAGGAAAATTGCTTTGCTTTGTTTTGTAGCAATTGTTTAACAAAGGGGAACAATAAGAAAATCTAGATAAAACTTCTCAAAAAAAAGGCTAATGATGATTGGGGGTGATGATGAGGAGGAAAAAAAGATGAACGATTATGAGGATAACGAAGGTGATGGAGACGATGACTAAGTTGGTGAATATGAGCAGTGATGGTGATGATAAAGCAAGTGATGTTGAAGAGCAGAGGTAGTGTCTAGCGAAACGAGTAGTGGTATTACGAAGAGAAAGGTAGTGAAAATGAGGTGATCAAGATTATACGGACAAAGAGGGAAAGCGCAAGACAGGAAAGAAGGGAAGAGGAACGAAAAGCTTAATGGAGATGGGGATTAGGAACACAGGAGAAACATCGAAAAAGAGGTCAAACCGAGAAACAGAAAAGAACAATTCCCTTCAGGAAACCAGACACTAATACAAAAATCTCGTAGTCTGTCTCCCTTCACGTTTTGTCGTCCCTTAGTATAGTCAATTATAGCAAGCACAACAGTTACACACACACACACATTGGGCATATCGCAGACCCACTGCTTATGGAATCCTGATGGCGAGTCCTAGTATTACAGGTGCAGGAGAGGCGGTAGGACCCGAGGCAGGTGCTGGAGGACGGATCTTATTTAAACCGGACATGTACACGAGAGTGTGAGAGTCAGTTGATACCCTCGGGCGGTGTGTGTACAAGAGGGAAGGAGAGAGGGAGGTGGAGGATGTGTAGTAGAAAAGAGGGGTGGCGGTAACGGGAAATGGCATCACAGAAGCAAGGAGGGAAGTGTAGGAGAGGATGGGAGGAGGAGGGAGGTATGTGTAAAATGTAAATCATACGGAGTGAAGTGTTGGAGGTGCATAGAGGGATCTTATTGGGATGGGGATCCCTTATGTATCTATGTTAGTCTCTATCAATCTGTTTTCACCAATTTCTACTTAACGTTTTTCTCACATTGCTGTTGTTCTGATTTCGCTCAATTGTGATCTCGTTCAGTTTTCAAGCGAACTTAAATGATCAGAGTGAAAACAATCATTTGATGCGATAGCTATTTTTGAAACAGGCCATTACACACAAAAACTGGCGTTTCATGCAGTTGATTTCGCCACCAACAGTTCGATTTAGGCATTTTTTAATGTACGTTTTACTCAAGTTTGTTACATTGTTACAAATAAACAGTAACTTTTAGGATAGAAATTTGCTTGATATCTGTTTTTGAGCATTACTTATGACATTTCAGCAAATATAACAAAAGCAATTTGTTGTCTCCTTGATTCCTACAAACTAACAGGATCCCAGTTTTTCTTGCAGCAAGGTTGCGCCTGGACGAGACAGTTAAATGGCCTCGGTAGCTCTTGTCCAATCTCTAGCTGTCAGGTATAATGTACCTAAACCAGAGCCAGTTCTCAACAGCCAATCCCCACAGACCTTTGTTTACTATATACCACACTGTTCTAGTTTACTCTACCTTGTCCACGCCTCGCACCCACTTGCATCTCTACTCGCTCAAAACATCTTTCTCTCCATCTGTACATCTCCAAATCGGTTTCCCCCTTCTTATTCCCTCTACATGCAACACGTAGATCCTCTTAGTTAGGCTCTCCTCACTCATCCTCTTCATTTCGCCGAACCATTTCGGCACATACTTTTCAGTTCTCTCAGCCATACTCCTCTCACTATCACGCCTCTCTCTTTTACTTTATTTCTTACCCGACCGACCCTCCTCACAGCACATACTGAACTTGTGCATTTCATTTCCTGCGAATCCGTATCTCCTATACACTATCTTTTAGACTACTAGTATATCCATCTCTGTCCTTAAAGACAGTGACCTCTCTTTCCGCACACCTCCCAGTTCAACCTCACTATGTCTAAATAATATTACACAATTCTATCCGCTGGCATGTCCACTCCTTTATCCTAAAACATTCCAATTTCCCCAGATTCTTTTCCGTCAAACTCGCACATCAACTGACTTGCCTCTCTGCCCTGCTAAACATTATAACCTTACTTCTATCTATATATGCTTGTAGGTTTCTACTTTCACATATTCTCAAGATCAAGAACCCAGATTCTGTAGTTTCTCGCTTGAGTCTGCCACAGAGACATGAAATTAGCAAACAGTAACAGACTCGCTTCACATGCCCACCCACCTCAAACGGATTGCAAACCCAACCCATCTTTCCAAGTCCCTTACATTTACCTCTTACCAGACTACCAGCTCGAGGTAACACAAGAGTGAAAAGAGACCTTACGAGAGGCTGTGTAACTTCGGAAGTACAGTCTCAAAGAATTTTACCCTTTTAGAGTAGCACAATCTTTAGCTGTGGTTGCTTCTGGAAAAGAGGTCGAGGTGTAGTTACAAATTCAAAAACAAAAAGTATATGAAATACACACACATTATATATGAGAGGCTGTATCATAGGGAACAAAGTCATCAAAGAGCTCACTCCAAAGGAGTCTATCATCTTCCTGCTACTGGAAGCAGCGCAGCCTTGGATCTTTGGAAACCCCTTTTGTTGTTTTCTATTTTTGTCTCATCTATTAACTAGATATCTTCATTACGTTTTTTTTTTCGTATCTTCATCTTTTCTCTACCTTTTTGATCCGAAGCGCTCCGACAGACCCATATATAAAGACAACCAATCACACTAACATACCCACGGACACTAGAGCAAGGTTAGCAAGGCACGCGGTTGAAGAGGTGCCGTTTGTGACAATGGGATAACGGAAGCGTGACGGTGAAGAAAGCGATGACAAAGCCAGCGGTGGTGAGGAGGGACGTTATGTTGCCTGTGGTGAGCCGACCTGCGACCCCCGGGGTCCTGCTGGGCCTCGCTTCATCCGGTGTTCTCTTTCCGTAACTAAATAGTCACCCAAGATTTACAGCTCGTGCTCCACAACCTTCCCTCCTCCTCTGGGGGAAGAATGACCCTTGTGACACTTACATGTATAATCCATTATTCTCAGACTTCGCCAGACAGTCAATGATATGCTTAGCAGCGGAAAATGGTCTTTATAAAGCGTGGGTTAGCCTCCTTCCCAAGGACCGGTTCGTGTTCCCTTACAAATCCCTGGTAAGAAAAAAAAAAAAAAAGGAAAGACAGTAAAACAGGTTTACTCAACATATCACTTCAGAAGAGGAATTACTTTTTTTCTCGTAGCGTGAACCTCTATTGATACGTACGCCAAAAGAAAAAAAAAGACAAAATATTATAGCTTATAAAGACTCTGGTCATCATCACTATGACAGTAAAGGTACAGAAGCCCTTCATAAGCGCGGTTTGCGTGAGGCTACAGATAGGATCCGAGAGCTTCGGTTTACCGGACAAAAGGAGTTGGCCACTTCCCATCCGGCTTTGTGGTTTCTGATCCTAAACCGCCTGAAATCTTTACCTGCTTCATAGTATGTGTGATCAACGATGAGAATGTCCAGTATACAAAAATATCTGTGGGAAGTTGGACATTTTAGGGGGGAAAGACATAAAAAGGAAAAAAAAATAGGGATGAAGTGGTAATTGTGAAAGAAAAAGATGTCAGGGAGGTAATAAGAGGAGAAAGAGACAATAGATTCCACAACAACAACGTCTTGACAGTCAGCAGGACACCCGACATTACCAGGTATAATCATGTGAACATATATATCTCATTCACTCTTCCAGCGGCAACCCTTTAAATTCACAGCCGTGCTCACTTTCGTCGAAATAACGGGCTTTGAAACAGTTTCGTTATCTGATAATCTGGTACAAAAGATTTTAAGAAGTGGTTCAGAAAAGAGCGAAACACGGAACGGGAAGTAGGTACATGGGGTAAATAGAGTAAGTACGAATAAGACATGGGAGTTATGTGCACTACGGTTAACGGTGGGGGTAAAAAGACTGACTATAGCTCTATGTTGGGTCCTTTACATCATCGCTGAGGGTGTTGAGAATAGAATGGAACCAGGAGAACTGGTGCGAGCCAGGTGCTGGCTCCTCCACGTCACTAAGGGTGGTCAAAACAGCCCGGGCAATATGGGACTAGCGAGCCTGATTTTGGTCTGCGTCCATCAGTTTTATCCAGGACGACGGTAATCGAAGATTGTATTGTTATAATCTGACCCGTCATGTAAATTAAGGTGTGTAGCATGAGCGTTGCAGACTATGTCTTCACATATATTTTCCGGTATCGACAACTGGAAAAAAAAAAGGATTACTTATATTGTCCGTAATGTTCAATTTCATATACAATTTTACATTATGTAACAACATACACACACAAAAAAAAAAAAAAAAATAGTGCAATGACTTAACCCACTGGCGACGAGTCCGCTAAGGCCTGCATGGATTCGAAGCCTGGGCTCGGCAGTTAGTCCATACCAAACCCAAGTGCTCATCCTCCCCTTAGGATTGGTCGAGAAATAGATACAGAAAAGCTTAGGTAGGGCTTTGTGCTTATATAAATACGTAAGAGTAAAGACATATATACGAGGTTAAGTGACAGTAACACGAGTGTAAAACTTTCTACCAGTTACTCACAAATCAGAGATTTAGCTTTACTTACAGAGAGAGAGAGAGAGAGAGTGTCTCTACCTCACTCCTACATCTATTCGTAGATTAACCTATTTACTGTATTTTCTTGGTACTACATATTCAGCTTCAGACAGCAAAATTCTCAAACCGTTAATATTTCTTATAAAAAATACCGTGTGTATATATATATATATATATATATGTATACAGCAGAACGCAACATATGACCATAAAGTATTAAGAAAATCCGGCAACCCGCAAGACAGAGGGTGACTGACGTCACGTCCGGTAAAGGCACGCGCCAGAAGCCTCAAGACAAGCGAGCGAGCGAGCGTCTGGCTGGTGTGGCTTTTACAGGGGCAGAGGTGCAGCACAGTGTGGTTACTGTGGGGCACCGGGGTTACCCAGTGGCTACCGCAACACTTGAGGCTTCAAAGGCGGCGAGAGACAGGATAGTGAAGACTCCCTGACCGACGCGTGGCGGGGAAGGTGAAGACCAGTGCTCAGCGGCTCCACAGGAACTGCTGGTGCTGTGTGTGTGGGATTACTATTTGTGTTATGGAGAGTTGTACACTTGTGGCGTGTGAATGTATGTGTGTGTTGTGTATATGTATGTGTGTATATGTGTGTGTGTATGCATGCGTGTTGTGTATACGTGTTTGTAGATGTTACTGAAGCTTTTCGAGTTTAGCCAGGTACGTGGTACTGTTTAGTAATTACAACGAAGCACGAATTCTTCAAGTGATATATCTGTAATAACGTAGACTGTGCATAAAGGTTTATTTTACAGTTTCACATGCAGTTTTGGGACTAGAGCGATGATTATTTGGGAATAACTGAACGACTTTGGAAACAGGACATCGACCATGAGAGTGGGGGAATAATGGAATACCTACGAAAGTGAATACCATGCAGAGCAGAGTATGGTACCTCAAGAGGACAAAGGCCAATAATCTTAGTGAATTTAAAGTGATAGAATGAATGTGGAGTCAGTTTATCAGCTAATTTTTATTTCTTTTTGCTACAAATGTAGGATTTTCTTACTTTTCAGTTTCTGTAAGCATAAAATAACCTCTAAAGCAAGGTTTTACCGAGATGCCATACGTATGCTAACATCAAAATATCTAACTGTAGTCTATGCCTCAGCAGAGTTTACCAAAAGCACGATTGATAAAACTTCTCCAAATATTGTTCGTGGATGCAAAGGCAAATCTAATTGTTAAGCAAAATTCGAATAAAAATTTGTTTTTACTTGAAATGCTAAGTGGTGACCTGCAGAAAATGATCAGGTTAAGAGAATGGCTCATGATACTCAGCGATCAAAACTCTGATTCATGATTTATCCATATGGAGCCCTTTCATAGTAAGTCCCCATTTGTCACACCATTATCTATCTAATCACTTAAAGGGTGTTTGTGGATCTATCGTTTATCTAATCTATCTAGCTATCAATCTATCAATATGAATAGATAGGTAAAGAGTGACAGGTATATTTTCCCGGCTGATTGCGATACGACGAGTGATGGAGGAACGATATTAGGGTAAATGGATTTCAGCGATGTTAGGGGACTATTGCTGGACGGTAGCAAGAGATGCTCCAGGACTTTTATACGAACGACAGGCGAAGAGGCGGTGCGTTTAATCGAGGTAAGCCAGTGCCACCAATATAATGTCTTTACATGTAGCACGCAAGGTACCAATTCTTTTCTAAACTGTAGCTAACAGAGCTTTTTCCTGATCACTTTCGTGTTCAGCGACTCCGAAATCTATAACGAGAAATACATTTCATCTCAGAAACATAGAAAAGTCAAACCTTTTTCATCATAATCTATAAATCAAACAATCCGATTTAAAAACATGTACCTAAGTGATAAACATTCAACAGTGTACAAACACGTTTAGATCTTCTAAAACACACTACCGGAAAACCAGGCGTTACTCTAGTAAACAGCCATGATTTCTCAAACCACATTCACAATACCAAACTACCTAACCTACCAGCTCGACCACAGCAGCCACTTAACCGCATGAGTGACCACAGCCGTCAGGAGAGGCTTGCAACAACCTTTTCGACGAGTTTCAGTTCTTTGACAGCTCTCTGTAAAACCGATACCTTCGGTGAGCCTAGTCAAAATCCCCCATATCCCCTCGGGGATGTCTATATGAATGGATTACCACAAGATCCTTAGGATCCCAGAACCACCCAATATCATCAGCGATTTCTTCACGATATACACTAACATCGGACACCCTATCACAAACACAACAGGAAGAAACACCCTGGGCTAAACTTCCAAACCTTTATAGGACACTCGATCTTTACCAAACCGTGTACAATACTTGAAGATGGAAGACCCTACCACTGTATCCACAGGGAATACAGCGATCACATGCCCATAAAATTCACGATATCAATCACTCCAATCTTCAATACACGGTACACAGCGATTAGCTACCCTAAAGCCAACTGGAACTTATCCATTAGAATAATCAGCAAAGATCTCCCCTATAACGACCTTGAAAGGAAGAAAATATGGATGAGACAAGGCCCTACGAGATGGCATGAAACCATCGGAGAGCACTCAACTGCATCTCTCATCAACAGATTTGAGACATTATCATATCCTCCTGCTCACGAAATGATACACTAAATACCCTCTTACCAGCATCTTATCTCACACCAACTACTACGGTCGGACATTTGCCCTATACCAACATCGTAAGGGCCTCTAACAGACCTTAATGGATAAGGTAAAAGCACAACATAACCTACACCAGGAAAAAACGATCAACGTTCTATCGTAGAAGTACAGCGAGCCAAGAGCATTCTGGCAGAGAGTCAGACGTTTACAAGGAACTCCCAGAGGTAGATCAGATATCTGAAAGTCAACAATAACAAAATTGATCATCAAGGTATGGCAAGAGTTCATGAACACACGGAAAGCGGTGTTTAAGATTATACTTGAATGAAACAGAAACCACAACCAAGATCATGAAAAAGAAAAAACAGTCTGGTTGACGCGGTACAGAGGAAGACTCATCCTACACCATACCACAGACTCAGCCCGACTGTCCTCTGACCTCTCAAGGGAAATTTACTTGCCAGAACTTCGCACAGCCACTGAGAAAACTCAAAAGCTCAGCCCCGGGGATAAGTTAAAAAGACAAGAAACAAATAAGCATGCTACTTCCAAAGGGGCATCACTACCCTTTCAACACCTACTATGTTATGCTTAGCACAGGATGCTTCCCCGAAATTTCAAAGACACCAGAATAATATTGATATCAAGACCAGGGATGCCAGATACAGACCCGAAGAACTATCGACCCATATCGCTCCTGGAAGTGTCACGGAAGCTTTCCGAAAGAAGCAAGAGTATAAGAGTACATCTGGTATATAATAGCCTCTATTACGCAGATCAACACGGCTCTCGGAGGGGTAAAGTCACTACTTCGGCAACTGTGGCAGCATAAAATTGCCATTTCGCGAGGACAAGGAATAACCAGTACTGTTATGCACAGAGATATAAGCAACGCCTTTGATGATTTACGGACAAACAGTCTACAGTATGATTTACTACTACTAAGCATACCAGAGATCACAGGATGACTACAGAGTAACTTGCTATACCAACACAAGGCGGAAAACATTATCAGCTCTGCAACGTCACCCAAATTCCCGACACTTATCGGGTTCCCCGCAGAGCAGTGTCAGATCCGCAACATTATTCCTACCTTACACAGCTGCCATTTCCCCACCGTTTGGTGAATGAGCATAGAGATGCATGCAGATGACGCCACTCGGTTAGCAGCAGTTTCGAGCAACTCCCTCCCACAAAAGATTCGTTTGAAGCAGAGGCAAACTGAGTAATCATATTCGAAGAGGACTGGAAGATTGAAATAAACGAGTTTACTATAGTGGCGCAAGGAAGAACTATACTGAACAATTTAGTGACACAAGGTAATAAGATAGCGCACAATAATAGCCGCAGAATCCTGGATCACACATTAATATCAAGCGTAACATTGTGTGACTAAGAGGTCAAAAAAAGGAAAACCGGCCCAGACCATTTTGTACAGATTCTATCATCCCGGAGAACCAAAAATGGAATTTGGTCAGTACCATGATTTTATATATACCTACCCTAACCTACTAACCTGTTCCACCTCTCATCCAAATCACACATGATAAAGTTGCAGAGAATACAACGTTGGGTTCTGCGATGTCGCAAATGAAAAACACCCATAACTTGATTTTCTTCATAGAAGGCATCGCATCATTCTAATATGATATACACTCCAGCTTACGTCTTATAACAAAACAGTCAATGTTTACTTTTCCACAAGAAATACCATAATCATATGCTTACACACACACAAAGACATGGCAAGACGAGTGTAAAACTCTCCGCTTAACGCGCAATTAGCAAGATAAACGCGCGCACACACACACACACACACACACACAGATTATGAAACTAAACTTACCCAGAGCTTAAGATGAGCATCCATTTAATTTTCCTTACCTCCTGAGGAGAAATACACGTTTACAGCGTTCGCCACATAACGTGTCATAAGGTGAACTATGAGCATCGGACAACCCTCAGAATAAGTATATCATTTTGAAATATAAAAATAATCGACTTAAAACTTTCATTCACTTGAAACGATACAAAACTGCGCTCAACGTACTAAGTGAGCCGATGCACGAACAACAGCGTTGAAAATATTGAGATTTGGGTAATATTCTAAGCGTTTTGTACATGACCTATTAACACCTGAAATATAACAAAAAACGCTCAACATACAACAATTTGTTGAAACAACCACCAAACAGATAAATGGACCCATTAGAAAATTATGATACGGTAAAAAAAAAAATAGATACGGAATATTAGTATGGAGCGAGACCAACAGGCGAATGGAATAAGTTGCCTAGCGATGTTATGAACGCTAATACTTTAATATCTTTAAGCTTGTATTAGTCCATATATGTTTAATATCCTCATGTACAGTGAAACCTAGTCATTAAACATCTTTCAGCATAGAAACGTAGTTGAAACACGAATTCGACACATTTTCTATGGAGTATGATCGCAAGTTTCGATTATAATCAATAATTACGAGAAACGATATCACTAAACATCTTTCGGGATATAATGCAACCGTTCCAACATAACAGGTAAACAAGTTGATGAATAAGCAATCATGTTACTTACCTTCCTCCGCCTGACAGGTGTGTACGACGTGTGACGGCCATCAATCGTGAGCAACGAAACTTACAGATCAATCGCTTTTACAAACTTCTAAACACCCACTCTGCTCTGTATTCAGGTACCATTTATGTTTTTGAATGCTGTACTGTATTCAAGTTCAGTCACTTTAAGTATATCATTTTTCAGTTCTTTAGGCGAGGTCCACAACGTGACTGACACCACTAGAGGCGTGCTTAGTACTTGCGATATAATATAATTTCACACAGTTATAGAGTACTATACTGTCCGCGTGACGATATCCTCCCTCCTGCCGTGGGTGAGGTGTGAGGACAACTGACGTGACCCTGGTGTTGATTGTGACCAAGCAATAACACACCATGTATAACAAGCGTGTTGACCATCGAATCAGTTGTTCTAGTGGACTTTTGCGGGCTAGTGAAGCCTTGATGTCTTATTTCTTGATTTCTATAGTAATGTCAAGGGTAACTTTACCTTTCACTATGGCACCTATTTTTCTTTAGTCACAATAGCTTGGTAAAATTACAGTTATTGAAATCAAGTCTGGAAAACAGCCATCATTTTACATGGTCACACGGTAAGAAACACTTTTTTTGCGTTAAACAATGCGACAACATGGACGAAGTATTTTGAGAAATGCCCATTAGTCTGGCCTCACATTGATGGCTTCTTTCATGATATTGTAATATCTGGATTGCCAGTGGCATTTCCTGTCATTTGCCATGATGAATGATGAATGTTATATTAATTTCTTATTTCGATGGAAATAACTATAAAGTGAGCTACCATAATTATCGGGAAATTTGTCTCCCATTCACGCTTACCAACCCTACCGAGACAACACGAGTAATGTTGACCATTTCGAGCACTTCGTATTACGTTGATATTGTTTCCCTCAAGCTTTCATTACAGCTTAACATGTCAGAAGCTTAGTGATCACGAAAGTTTGCCAGTCTAAAATTCAGTTGTTTCTATCTCACTCGACTGTCGTGTTGACGAACATTAAAAGCAGTCTATATTGCTGTATGTAATCACTTGTACCAAAAGTTTCTGCAATCATTGACGAGATTCTCGTTCATGGTTATCGACTCTGCTGATTTACATAAAGCAAATCAGGAAAGCGACTGAAGTAATTCAATGACATCCCATAACTTACAGACAAGGAAGAAGTGCGTTGAAGAAAGAAAAAAAACTATATTTAAATTCACGTTTAAGAAAGTTAACATCAATTTTTGCTATTCATTTCTGTGTCCTCACCGTCATTAATGTGCTCAATTCTGGATGCCATACTTGAAAAAAATGATAAAAGCGAGATATCAACACGCTTCCTGGTCTGAGGAACAGTCGTTATGACAGACGCACAAGCGATCCTTAAATTACTTGACCTAGAAGAGGAAAGGCTATGAAGTGATTGGATATAAGCCTTGAATATTGCAGTAAGTGGCCACTCGGGATAAACCATTCTGATTTTCCTGGTAGTAATAGATACAAACTCGCAGGAATTACTTCGAATAAGGCAAAGTACCTGTAAGAAACGTTATAGATTTGCTCTGAGATAGACGAGACGAATACTACGCTTCAAATTTACGACTAATGTCATAACCGTAGTTAGGTACTGTCCAGGCAATTATTAACATGGATGCGCAGTTTCCTAGGATGCAAGAGTACCCAAGCGACTTATCCGCTGATGATACGGTGAGCGAGGTGGATTTCCTGCTACTTACAGCTATTGTTCCAACCCTTTCAATTGTGCTGAGTTTAGCGTTGTCCTACTGAGTTTGTACACTCGGCCACAGGAGTTAGCGAGCACGTACCTAGTATCAATGGCAACTGAGCTGGTAACTGTATGAGGGAGGAGTATAGGGTACGTAAAGATGGCCACTAATAAAACAGTCAAATTGCTCTTGCAGATAAGTCTGGTGGTATGTTTATAAAATTGGTAATGATCAGGCATGTCAAAAACACCCATGAATGTAGATGAAGATAATATTTCGAAGAGCTGCCAAGAGCTGCTGTTGTCGTAGAGTAGCTGACAATCATCTCGTGATATGTTAAGTGACACTTTGTTAGCGAGTGTCTACTGTGTTAGCCCACGTAGGATTCTGTATACCATGTAGTTGCTTATGAACACAGCATCTGTGTCGAACGAAACTGTTAATGAGTGACCAAAGGGAGAGTAAATAGATGTAAGTTGGCGAACTATGAGTTGCGATCATTCGAAATATCCACACTTTAACACAAGGCGAACATATCATACTATCAAATGATACTCTCCAAACTGCCAGTAGAATGTCACATTAACGCCATTTCAATCACCCTTCGATACATGGTTTGCGGGAGCGGAGGGAGGGTGGAGGAGACGCTGAAAAGCAGAAGGGTTGGAAGGAAGGAGAGAGCGGGATGAATGGTGCTGTGTAAGTTTTCAGGCAGATGATGGTGAGAACGGGTTAGCACATCATCAAGAATACTTTCATATCATATGTTGGTCTGCACGGTCTGAGGTGTGCCGATCGGGAGGTTGTGATGCATTTAGAAGTTTGGGGAGGAGGGGGTTGGAGAACGTTAGGGAGACGCCGTTTGAGGGAGGTGGGGTTGGAGGGAGAAGGACACGTGAGTGTCCAGAGGTCACAAGATATAACTATTCGCCGTAAATGTTGCATGTTCCTGTTTGATACACTTGCTGGGGTTTATACCTAACTACATGGTATACGGAATCCTGCATAGACGTCCACAGTAGACACTTAATGATAAAGTGTTAGCTGACATATTACGTGATGATTGACAGCTGCCGTACGACAACAGCTGCTCTTGGCAGCACCTCGTAATATTACGTTCATTAACATTCATGTGTGTTTTTTACGTGCCTGATCGTTACCAGTTATAAATATAAATCATACCACCAGGCCCATACGCAAGAACAATTGGACTGTTTTATTAGTGGCCATTTGTCTAACAGTTCACGTCAATCTGTTGTGTTTGAAAGACCCTTACTCCGCCCATACAATGTTACCAGCTCAGTTGAAATAAACGTACTATGTATGTACTCCGTGAAGTAAATAGAAACATGTCCTGTGGTATTTACAAGACGCTAAATAACATGCATTTATTGTAAAACTAATGGCTTATCTGGTTCATGAAATATCTTGAAGTCATTCACGCCTATTTTCTTATTAGGTATATGAAGTAATTCGCAATGGCGAAATTATTTCTTTCATAAAGAATGCTGATAATACAGGGAGTACAAATAAAGGACGGGTAACAGTACATACACCTGCTACTGTAGACCAGTAGTAGTGTCCTGTGGTCATTACCGTACTCTTGTTAGAACAGGATAATAAAGCGGAGGGCATGTCTCCACCCGTCACTCCCTATGCCATAGTAGCTGACAGGACAGAAGATGAACCCCGTGTAGACAGACGTAGCAAGATGTCAGAGAAAATAAATATTATCTCTCTGCCATTTCACATGCTCTCAACTCCCTACACACATCATCTAACCTTTTATTCTTACATTCCCAATAGTCTTCAACCACTTGGGATAAAACTACTAAGTAGTTTAAGTACCCCTAGGACTCCCAGCCCGCAACTGTTCCCCCTTCGAACGTTTCGGCATTTCCCACGTATGTACATACTACCACACCCATTGCCCACCAAGTTATTGATCGACTCCTCCCAGCCTCCGGTTATATTCTCTCGACACCGTAGGAATGATACCAATTACCTTACCATCACTTGATCTTTTTCTGCATAACCCTGACTCCACCGATACATCATACATACATTTCACTACAGTCAACTATTGCGAACCTGTTATTATTGTCCCCTAATCGTCAGGCCTGCTTCATCACTTGTATTGTTAGCATCCCATATTTAGCTCCTTATGCCTCATGTCTACCACCACTGCTGCCTCACGCCCCTAGGCTGTCCTAGGCTGTTCTCACATTCATTCACACCAACTGGCCTGTCATCACTATACCCTACGTTCTCCGGCCTGTCCCTATAGCCCATGATTCCTTAGTACCTCTCTTTACACCTCTCATATTGCTGTCACTTCACTCCTTTTGGTTTGCCGATCCTCTCTTTGCATCTCGAATCTGTTGCCGTTTACTCGCTCACACCAAGTCTGCTGCCATTTGGTCAGTGTCATTTCCAAAAGAACAAGAAATGAACTGTTATGGAACCTGCCGAAAATTCCATGGATAATTCAGAAGTCTCCGCTTCCGAAAGCCTTTTGTTCTACTTGGTTACTGAAGCCAAGAACTCGATCTTGAAAATATGACACCCTAGTAGGGAGTAAAAAGTTGAAGAATTCCATGAAGGTTAGTGAGAGGTGACAAATCCATGCATACCCCACAATCAAGAAGTTAATATGTGGACCATAAAGGGCCAAAGAGAGGAAGGCGCTAACTGGAAAACTTACCGTAATGAAGCTGAGGAAAATTTGTTCATTGGAGCGCAACCCTCACGTAGTCTCCTTTCAGCCGCTCATAACTGTCTTAGTGTGGTGAAGGTTGATGATGCTTCCAGACATTAGGGTGGTGCCGGAGCCACACACGGTATAGCTGGGTAGCCGTGGGCCGATATGAAAGGCTATATTTTACCCATTAGAGATAGAATAGTTGGTGTATTTCAACGAAGCGATAACTCAACAGGCTGCTCAGTATAAAAGGTAATTTTTGCTCTTGAGTAAATGATGACCAGAGGATAATGCTGTTGGACTTTGCGTAAGGGAGAGGTTGTCTATCATGAGCTTGTATGAAAACACTGAGAGTTTCTTACGCATATAATCGTTCAAGCAACAGCTGGCTAGGATACGATCAGAGGTATCACTTCGATATCATAGTTACTGACAGAGAGTCTTTAGAGTAAAAGATGTTAAAATGATCCTGTCATGATCATAGAACTGACTGTGCAAATAGCTTAAAGCATAAGTTAGAAGCTTTGCTGTATGGTGCGTGAAATAGCAGTTAAGGAAAAGAGCAGGCACAGGAAAAAGAAACATGAAGGGGGAATTAGTGGAGAGTATCGTAAAAGAAAGACAAGATGAGGAAGTTGATACTGATGTGTTAAGGTTTTGGAGAAACTGCAAAGTGTTCAAAAAAAAAAAGCAACAGAAACGAAAACGGTAGGAAAGGAGAAGAAGACCAAGAGGACGGCATAGTAGACTGAAGAAGTAAGTGCAGCAGCAAAGTAACGAGAGAACGTATTCAGAGTTCGGCTAAGATATAGGGCTGTGTTTGGCGGATGCGTCTATGAAGATAGAAGAACGCCAATGCAGATCACGAGGAAATACGGGAAAAATCGCAAATCATCTGGAGAATGACTTTAAAAAGCTACTGTAATGCACAGCAAGAAATTGATAGCGTAACGAAATCAAGAAAATAGAGAGAAGCTACAACGAAAGAAATGTGAGAAATTGTAACAAAGATAGTTTTGTTGAAAACATTATTAGAGATAATGTACGCAGTAACTCTAGGAGCAGGTGGTGACCAAAGGTTGGAATCATTACACAAGCTATTTAATACAGCAGGTGAGACTGGTGATATCCATACAGAGTGGGGGACATGAAGTTGAAGAACTAAATGGGAATTTTCTTGGTGAGTTTCAGGGGAAAATTAAACCACTGAATCCTGGAAATATGGTTGCGGTAGATTATTGAACACAGAGTTGCAGAAAATCAGCCTGGATTTCGGAGTGGAAGGACAGCCAATATCAAGGTTCTATTTTGAGTTTACCTTTATGAGAAAAAAGAACATGATGTAGCGGAGCATATCTGTTTCATGGACCTCAAAGAAGTTTTCGATCGTTCCACATGTGGAGAAAAAAAAATGTGGGATGTCTTTTACAAATGACCGTTTGGTCTAAGGAGTCTCTGCTTCTTCTCATATCACATTAAACCAAGTTGATAGCTTAAGCGGGAAGGATACATGATATGCGTACAGACTACTTTTTGTATGCTAAGGACGCTGCACTAATGTATGGTCAGTGCAACAATGATTATGTGTATTAAGAGAAAAATGGGTTAACTTGTTTAGGAGAGCCTGTCTCTTGTAAGCGACGAAATCCTGTCCCCACCCAAGAGCGTTCCAGTTGCTCACGCTGTTGCCTGTAGCAGACCTCATAAAGCAGAGAGAGAGAGAGAGAGAGAGAGAGAGAGAGAGAGAGAGAGAGAGAGAGAGAGAGAGAGAGAGAGACGCTATCAACATGTACAATGGAACAAACACCGAAGTGGCAATCCTACCTCATCACGATAAACCACAAAACAAATACGACCCGGTGCCACACTCAGCACTGAATTTCTTAGGGTAATCATCCAGTGCCCCGATTTGCTCAGGGTGATGCAAACACACACTAAACAGAAAAAATATACCCTACTAAAAAAATCTCCCCCACAAGCTAATTAGAAGTATGCTTATCCTTAATCTTAGATACATAGATAAACCATCTGCCCAACAATTCATAGGTTTCTCTCGTTGCCAGCAACTTGTTGGATTAGTCGGTAGTGTGGGCTGACGCAAGATTTGAGGGGTGGGAGGGTCAGGTGAGAAAAGGTGAGTGGTGGCGGGATGACGAAGTGAAGTTGCTAGTGAAAGAAAATAGAGTTAGGTGAACGAGTATCAGCAAACTTCTGGGAGGATGAGAAAATGTTTTGAAAGAAGGTAAATCCAGTGAAAAAAAAAGATAGCAAATGAGAACGTCTGCGAAGGGGCCGAATAGGGAAGTGGAAACAAGAGAAATGAGGCAGATGGTGAAGTATTTTGAAGAACTGTTGAATGTGTCTTATGAAAGGGTGGTAGATGTATGATGTTTGGGTGGGAAAGATATGCGAAGTGCAATAAATAGCAAGTGGTTTGGTTGCGAGATGAAATGTGGCAAGGCCCTCGAGTGGATCTTACTTCAGTTGAATTTCTTAAGTGGTTATTGTGCTATTGACTGGTTAGTAAGGATTTTCATCATGTGTATGGAGCATGGAGAGGTGCCTGAGAATTAGCGGAGTACCTCTATAGTGCCACTGTAATAAAGGCAAGGGGAACAAAGGTGAAGATTCGAATTATAGAATCACAAGTTTGTTGAGGGTGCCAGGTAAGTCGTGTGAGAGAACGGTGAAGGCATACAGAGACCATCACAGACTGGAGACTAGGGAGGTACAGTGTAGTTTCAGGGATGGTACAGGATGTGTTAGTCAGGTGTCGGCTCCGAAGAAATTCCGAGAGAAGTCCTTATATAAACAGAAGGATTTGTATAGGAGAGGGTTGATATACGATGCCTTGTGGAAGGCGTTACGAGTGTGTGGTGTGGGAGGAAATCTGTTAGATGCAGTAAGGAGTTTTTATTACGAGAATGAAGCGTTTGTGCGAGTAGGTAAGATAGGATTGTAAGTAGTTCCCGTTGAAGGTGAGTTTGTGGCACGGATGTGTGATGACACCATCGTTGTTGATTCGTTAATGAATGAGGTGGGTGAATGTGTGAGGGTTTGGGGGAGAGGAAGAGGTCTGCCTGCAGTGTTTCAGGGATGGGGTTTGGTAGGTGAATCAGTTACTGTCTGCTGATGGCACGGCCTCGGTGCGATATTAGTGTGAGTACTTGCAGAAGTTAGTTTCTGAATTTGAAAGTGTATAAAAGAAATTTGAGGATAATTGTGAGTAAAAGCGAGGTGACTAGGTTTGGTGGAGAAGATAAACAGGTTATTTGGAGTGTGAATTTAAATGGAGAGAACTACATAGTCTTTTAGGATGAGCCGTTTTATACATGTAGGTCTTATAAATAGAAAATTGATTATAGGTATGATTAGGAGTACTGAGATATATACATGGCATTCATTCTAAATTTACCAGTGGAGTTTAGAGTTCGCTTTTGAAATCGTTAGTTCTATGTGGTGTTTTGTGTGACGTATGATGCGGATGTTGGCTTAATGACCACATAAGCGTCGACAGCATTCACATCACCACATACAGAGATTACCCAACTCGCCGAGTCAATGGGGGTCGTGACCTCCCGCACAGCGCCTCACGCAGCAGGTTCACCGCACCGCCTCTCTCAGCTTCACCTGACATAATGACTCTTTGATGACATTCCAGGAAACAACTACAGCCTCAGCGCACCTTTTCATCCCGTGCTGAGTGGGGAGACCTCTTGTCTGATCCTCTCAAAGGGACAGACTTACATCGCATGAATGAAAGCCCAATTGTCACGCACTTCTACTTGTTTCATGTGAATGGAAAACAAACCCCTCAGCGCTCTCTCCCAACAACTTGGGGAATTTCTCTCCAGTAGACATACTTTGCTCGAGTGCCAGTGCAAAATCACTAACTATTATCTTGCACCTCTTAATATATCCTGGGATCCTTCCTTCATACAAGTGCAGGAATCTGTTTATCGTATGAGTCGAGATTTTACCCAAATTGTCAAAGAACAAGGTAAACAAAGGCTTTAAGGGAGGAAAACTATAAGCTGGTCAACTTCGAAATCACCTTTAAGCAGAAGGATAAGTTGAAAAAAAAAATTGATGGCAGGGGTACAACCCAAATCAAAGAAGGCATCATCTGATGTGTGTCTTCGTTTGACAAAATACTTAAGAATAGTCGAAATGAGGGAAGAAAGTGCACCAAAAATCCTGAAGGAATAATGACATTTGACCTGCGGCCAGAGCAAAACACACCAATGCCTGATTTCCTAAGGAGTTAAGATGTAACGGGCGCAACGTGATGGCTGTAATCATATTAATCAAGTTCCAAGAGGGATATGATTTCGATGACAAACATATCTTCTACATTGGAGAAAAATCATTCTAATTAATGATTAAAGATTAATGTTAAAGTTTCATGAAAGATTGATGACAGATAAAGGGAAAACATTTCATTTCGAAAAGCACTAGACGAATAGAACGAACTAAGTGAAGAGGAGGTAAACAAACGCTGAAAAAAAGGGCCAAAATTCTATTTGTAGGAAAATAGCAGACAGTGCAGATAAATGATTAGGCATATACACAAGCGCACACACACACATATATATGAAGACGAACCCATATACATACAGTACATATTCACCTATAGTCTCTCTCTCTCTCTCTCTCTCTCTCTCTCTCTCTCTCTCTCTCTCTCTCTCTCTCTCTCTCTCTCTCTCTCTCGTCAATCTGCCTGTCTGTGTATCTCACCCATCCATCAACTGGTGATCCATGTTCTCTTCCTCCTTCCTGTCTTCGATCGTTCATCATCCTACTGTTCGTGTGGCACTTTTTACAAAGTCGCTGGTATTATATCTTCATTACAGTCCACCATGATTTTTAACATAGTTATCCAACATATGCCATCCATCCCCTCCTCCTTCACTTACCATCAGCCTTCCCCACCCTCGTAACATGACTAACGACACCTCACCCATAATTATGGCTAACTACCTTGTTATTTCATTCCGTTAAGACATCGTTTAAACCACGAGACAAGGGAACTAGTGGATTTTATTGTGTAAGAAATGTAAGATATTATCTCTAACGTAAGGTTGAAATATACTAATTCAGATGGTAAAGGTTCATTCATCTCTTCCAAAGAATATAAACTTACAGCATAAGAAACCGGAGGGATGTACTATTTGAGATGGTATATATCTATACAAGGAAAAAAGGAAAGAACATTATGTACTGTAAATCTCTATGGCAATATATTTTCATGTACAGTATAACATTACTGATGTCCTATGCAAGTCTCTTCGTTAGTCTTCAATACATCAATTGGTAAACTGTGATTAAGAATACTTAGAAATTTCTTTATAGCATCAACCTACTCTTCGTCCATTTTAGGCATCAGTTTTTTAATGCATGATGTAAATTAAGATAATCATCTTTATTGATGGCCACGAAGAACAGGCAAAAGATGAAAAATGAACGCGATACATAATAATGTAGGTTCATCGACTAATATTGGAATAATCTATTGGCGACGCTTTTGTTATGGTACTCGTGGCAATTAGAATGAACCATTGTTATTTGATCACTTTATATATGACTGTTCATCATAACTGATTGATTCTTGTGGTGGTGTACTGACTGTATAGTGTAGCGGCTTATTCTTGATTGTGGTAATTTCTTCATGCGCAAGAACCATGCATACGAACATACACAAAGTTACACTTGCATGGAAGCTCCACATATATGATTATATCCGCCCACGTTGTATTGAATGGGATACGATAATGCTTGAATCATTTATGTTATCTTATGTGAGTTATGTATTACTCTAGCAGTTTGGGATATAACTTAGGGTCATGGAATGTCAGTAATGTGGATGGAAGCCTTAAATACCTCATGGAGTTGTCTGCTGAAAAAGGGCTATTGCTTTGGAATTTCTGGCTCAAAGAGAAGGTTATACACAAGGAAATGCAAGTGAGTAGGAAAGGCAGTCAGCAAGCATTGTTGGATTGTATACAAACTGATAGCGTACAAAAGAGAGGCTTTTGGAAGTGAAGCGCTGAGAGGGGCTGCTAGGGGATGTCTGATTACTACCATGCAGGTCGAGAGTGGAGATTTGTAGAGGTTTCCGGAAAGCATGGGCGAGAAGAGAGAGGTAGCAATAAGTTTGTTTGGAAAAAAAGACTTGCATAAGAAAAAAAACAGGAGAGATCTGATGTAGAATGACAAAAGTTGAGAATAAGGAAGTGGGTGAGTAATGGAGTATATTTAGATAAGCTGTGCCGGCATGCGTAACGTGGGAAATGCGCAGATCAGAACGGGTAATGAGTGGTGGGATGAAAAAATAAAGTTGTTATTGGAAGAGAAAAGAGACTTATATGGGCGGTGCTTACAGAGAGGGAGTGCAAGAAATTTGGAGATGTATAAGAAAGCGACAGAATGTCGTGAGGAAGGTGCAGGGACTGAAAAAGAGGGTAAACGAGCACGTATCAGCAAACTTTAGGGAGAATAATGAATTTTTAAAGGAGGTTAGTAGTGCAAAAAATAAGAACAAATTGGAATGTGGGTGAAGAGGCCCATTGAGGAAGCGGCAATAAGTAGTGATGGAGTGAGGAGGAGATGAAGTAAGTAATTTCAAGGACTGTTGAATGTGTTTGTTGTTAGGGTGGCAGATATAGGGTGTTTAAGCTGGGGCACTATGCGAGGTGAAGAGAGAAGAGGTAGTAAAAGCCTTATTTAGCTGAAATCGGTAAGGCAACTGGAGTGGATAGTATCGCAGCTGAATTTCTTAAGAAAAGGGTAACTGTGTTGTTGATTGGTTACATAGAATTTTGATTATATGTATGCATCATGGAGAAGAGCCTGAGAATTAGCAAAATGCATGTGTAATACCACTGTATAATGGCAAGGGAGTTAAAGGTGAGCGTTAAAACTGAGGGCACCTGGTAAGTTGTATGGGAGAATGGTAATCGAGACATTGAAGGCAAGTGCAGAGGATCAGATTGGGGAGGAACAATGAGGTATGATAGGCGAGAGAGGATGTGTGAAGAAGGTGTTTGATTTAAAGAATATTTGTGAGTAATTCTCAGAGAAACAGAAGGATCTGAAGAATGCATATGATGAGGTTGGAAGAGATGCCTTGTGTAAAAGCTTAAAAACGTATGGTGTGGAACAGAAGCTGCTAGAAGCAGTGATAAGTTTTCATCAAGAGTGTAAGGCATATGCACGAATTGTAAAGGAGGAGAGTGAGTGGTTCCAAGTGAAGGTTGGTTTGCGGCAGGGGTGTATGATCTCACTAAGGCTGTTTACTTTTTAGTGGATGGATGGTGAGAGAGTTAAATGCAACATTCTTGGAGAGAGGCGCGAATATGTAGTCTTTAGGGGATGAGAGGACCTGGGAAGTGAGTCAATTCTTTTTGCTGATGATACAGCAATGGTGGTAGATTCGAGTGAGAAACTGCAGAAGTTAGTGAGTGAGTTTGGAAAAAAAATTGACACGAGGAATTTGACAATAAAAGTTAGTAAAAGTTTTTCAGATATCACAGAGTGGACATTGCAGCAGGTGGATCCATGGAAGCGGAGATTAATCATAGGGGGGATGAATGAGGCAAAGGTTCTGAAAGTACTGAAGAATGTGCGGAAAGAGAGGTCGTTATCTGGGATTGCATGAATGGGTATAATAAGGCAAAGGTACTGGTTCTCTACCCCCTGCTCTGATGTCTCTCTTATCATTCCCCCACAGTTTTCCCTTATCGACCAGCAATCATTGAATTCTTTCTATGACTTCCTACATCCATCTACTTCTCCCTATATGTGCCATTCCCTTCTACGAACGTAACTAAGCTCCATTTCCGCCAAACTCCACACCTCTACTTCTACCCATTCTCCCCAACTCTACCTCTCCTTTACTATTTCCAGCAATACTGGTTCTACCAGAGGTCATCCACTTTTCTCTGTCATTAAGAGCCTTGCCAGCTTCCACTTACTTATCCACCTTCATCATCCTCCTATAATGATAATATCTTTCGCCACGCCTAAGGAATCCTCAACAAATGGCTGATATCTTACCCCTGACTAGAGTGGTCACTGCACGGGTGCAGGGCGTCCCGTCGTGCCTCTGGGACCTACCGCATATCCAGAGGTTCCTATGCATGACCATCATCGTCAGTAGCCGTCCTCAGATGTGATGCCAAAACGAATTGCAGCAGCAGGAGTTTTCTTATTGGAAAATCACGAAGATGGTATTGAGAGCTATTTCTTGGATAACTATTTTTCGGTACATACACTTTATATATATATATATATATATATATATATATATATATATATATATATATATATATATATATATATATATATATATATATACGCACGTATGCATGCGCATATATATACATATATATCAACATGTACACATTCATCCTTGCTCGCCTTCATCCATTCTCGACGCCACCCCGCCCAGTAGGAAACAGCACAGATACAAAAGAAAAAAAGATAACATATACATTCCCTTCCCCCACACCTAATCGCCTCCCCCCTGCTTCAGCGAAGTAGTGCCAGGAAACATGAGAGGAGAGGCCAGATCCACTCACGCTCATTCTCTAGCCTTCATGTGTAATGCACCGACAACGCTCTGTCCACATCCAGGCTCCCACAGCCCTTTCTATGGTTTACCTCGGACGCTTCACATACCCTGGTTTAATCCCCTGAAGGCACGTCGAACCCCAGTGTACCACATAGTTCTAAATCACTATTCCGTGCACGCCTTTCGCTACATTTCTGACACATATGTCCTCTTTGTCAACCTTTCCTCACTCATTCTCAACATATGCCCGGACCATTTCAACACACCCTCTACTGCTTTCTCAACCGCACTCTTTATTACCACACATCTCTCTTACCCTTTCATTACTTGCTCGATCAAACCACCTCACACCACATATTGTCCTCAAACAATTCATTTCCAACACATCCACCATCCTCCGCACAACCCTATCTATAGTCCATACTTTCAAACATATCCGTGTATCTACACCTAATCATATACATATATATATATATATATATATATATATATATATATATATATATATATATATATATATATATATACATACATATATATATATATATATATATATATATATATATATATATGATTCGGTGTAGACATATTTTTCACCATTTCCAAACATTTTCTGACGGAAGGAATTCCTGCAGCTGGTACGACTGATGTTAATGAAGCAGTTCTCGTTTGGGGTATTGGCCCTTGGGCGTGTCTTCACTATAACAGGTGGGCGGCGGTGGCGGTGGCCAGTGTGGACGAACGGAGGCTGGGTCTTGGGGGGTGGGTTGGGGGGTTTACTGGGGAGGAGGGGGTATGTATCAGTAGAAAAAACTAGTTTTTGTATCCTTCTGAACCTTTGATTACCTCGTATGATATCGTAAATTTCGGCTGTTCTCCTCACACAAGCTTTAATGTGTACACTAAAAATAGGAAATAATTTGTGTGCATGAATTGTTTATCAAGTTTGTGATTGGGATGCTACAGCAGGGTAGGAGCGGGAGGGTGGAAGGGGGTTGGTTAGGATGGAGCTACAGCCTGATAGAGTTTCCTTCTAGACTGGTCATCTCTTGCTTGCTTTATGAAGGAATATTATCTTTGCACTTACATTATTGAATCACCAGTTATAATGAATCTGTAGGTTCCTCCAAATATTGATATTAGCATGAAGTTTTTCCATTGGGTTTTCTCACATTTATCCGGCCTTCGATATATTTCTTTCATCTACCCCGTTTTTTCTTTTTTTAACTTAACGATTTACATTTCATCTAGATTTGTACGTGGCTTGCACATATTGTCTTATTCCTCAAAGCAACGAAGTCGACTTCCCCTGAGGTAGTGTGTGGTTGCGCGCTAAAGAACCAGCTTATGTCGAACTCAATGTTTAGATCCAAGAACCACCTTAGCCCTTGAGTCTTAACTCTCACGTATGATGAAGTCATTATAAGCCGTTGAACAGACCACTTACGGTCTTTACCTCTGATCAATTACGGTCGTAAAGTTTGGTAACTATATCGGTCAAGTATAGCGTAATAACTTATGCTCTCCGCGTACGATCATTAGAGGCCTTCTATCAGAAAAGTTTATGTCATTTGTCGGAAAAAAAGAAAACACGGATATACGTTGCCACAGAACCGATAAAAATTCAGAGGTTTCTAATTGTGATGGTATCGATGGTATCTCCAAGATGCCCCTTAGTGAGCACGAGAACAACAGAGGTCCTTATCACCCTTACGAAAAGAGATTTCTCAACGTAAGTTTCAGTGCAACCAAGGAACGAGTCTCCTGAAGAGACGACACTTCCAACAGTGAGCGTCATCAAGGACCAAATTCTAAACTGCTCCAAACCAAGTCATGTTTGGTATCAAAATAAACAGTGTGAGAAGACGAACAAGTTACTCCCAATATTGATTAATTTTGATCAGTTCTACTCAAATCTGATGTTATCTTAAAGACAGATTTGATCTGATTAGGTTAGGTTAGTTATTTAGATTTAGGAACACTTAACCTGGATTGTGTTTCAAAATGAGTACTTAGATATGACAAATCATTTAGACAAATAACTGGATTGTTTTATCATTATCAGTAAGTTATTATCATTAGAAAATTATTACTTTAACTATCATTATCATTATCATCATCATTATTATTATTATTATCATTATTATTATCATTATTATTATCATTATTATTATTATTATTATCATTATTATTATCATTGTTATTATTTTTACACGAATGAAGGTGATATAATCAAGTATGCAACAGTGGAAATCGCTGGTAAAGTCACTGACTTAACTAGACCACGATAAAAGATTTTTTGGACAGCAGGAAGAAATTCGATGCCTTACCACAACTCCGACATCCAAAGCCAAAGTCCTTGAAGCCCTTCAGTTCTATGTCAAATGTGTCTATGGGAAGCCATGCAAAGTTCGGTGCCTATACAAGAGAGGTTCGGTGCTTACTAAATTATGTAATTGTCTCTCTTTTCACACATGATTTCTCTAAGCCTGATAAGCCAATCGTTTAATATCTTATGCTTCAAAAGACTTTTAACTTTCTCATCATTTAGTTCTGTCAGTATAGGCAGTCTTTTGATCTTCCGTGCATGGACTTCTCTTTGAAACCTCTTTGCTGTGCTGTGCATTGCAACGAAATATCTATATATGCATCTGATATACCTATCCATCTATCTGTCTGTCTGTCTATCTATTTATTTATATGTATATTTATTCCAATTCAGGAAATACTGTACTATCTAATTATACATATCACATACCATATTGCGTAAACCACACTTACGTCAAGCACACTGCCCACCACGTCAAGACAGAAGCCACCACAACATATACAATGTCCCATACATTGTAAATGTCTTACTCAATACATTACGTACACCTTTCACAACACTACCCACTAAATGATGTATGCCCAACAACTAAGTCATCTTTACGGACTGGTCCAAAGGGTTTCAAAATGAACACTAAGACTCCTGTTGTCTCAGTAGGGTTAGAAAACGTGCATATGAAGTGCATTTCGTAATGGTAAAGGTAACAGCGCTGTACAGAGAGTACTCTCGAAATGTGAAGTTGAATAAGATGCATACTTTGTTTCACTCATACTGAGAAGTATGAATAAGGGAAGAAAGACTACCTATGTGAGGCAAGATCCTAAAGCATTTGTCAAAATCCTTAGTCCGTTGTTTTATTTTGTCTCACAATAATGTAAAGATAGTTTTTTGTTCGGTGCTCACCGTCCTTGCACTATGCTTATCTTCTACTAAGTGTACGCTATCCATGTAACATGTATGCCAATAATGATATGTACCTGTACATTATATATACTATCCTCTACTGTCATACATCATATACACCACATCTACATTCTGTAGTCTACCCGCTACATACATCATATACACCTCTCAGTGCCAGTAGAAAATAGTATGATAATTCAGAACAAAAAAGTCAAATAGACCCACTTTTTATTCTATTTTGGTCCTCATGCATCATCATGTGTGCCACAAAGTACCTTAAACAGTAGTATGTCTTTTGCCCGAACCATGCTATGCTGTCCCTATTTATCATTTTTACCTCTTCATCTCGCCTCTTCTTTGACTCATCTTATCAGCCTTTTCCACTGATCCTCACACCGCTGGTGTCGTGGTATTATAGATATACAGTGACATAAGATATGATACACTTGGGTCAGGACACTCAAAGCACTGTAATAATGCGGAAAGATTTCTTGCGTACTTACAGTAGTGTAGAAAATTCTTTAAAATGACTCTTGATTTTAATTCAATTATGAATTCACAATATGTATGAAGAGTGATCTAGTCATCATTATCACGCATAGATCGGCAATTTCTTGCAAATTGATGCAACGCCGTCTCTCTCTCCTCTCTGTCTCTTTCTCTCGTTCATTAAAAACATTCAGAAGAATTATACAATGCATATTTCATCGTCAGCGTTTGCAACCGCTGAACTCTGAATGTATAAATCTTTAATGTATATTACCATCGTATATCTTTTGTTTCCCACACGAAGTATGATGAACAGCCTTCCAACTGTTGCGATTCTCCCGATAATTCATGTCTTAAGAAGGAAATGCATCAAACAGTTGTAGTTTACTTTGCGGGTCATGGGCTCTTGGACAGAGATGATACATCAGAACACTAAGAACTCGAAAGAGTATAATATGTATAATTCTTTTATTTTTTTCCGGAAGCGACTAATTGTGACTTCTCGTCTTTCCTCATAATTCATCCTTGCCTCAGTCTCTGCTACCTCTTATCCTTGACCCTACTGTCCCGTCCTATACTCGTGAAGTTCTTGTTTTTTAACTTTGCTCTGAAGACTTTTAGTCTTTGCTCATGGTGCCTTTTATCAATTCTCTAGGCAAGCATCTTCACTTCAAATATTGCTTATCATACTTTGTCAGTGTTCAAGCCTTGGACTTAATGCTTCTTAGCCTTGCTCCTCCTGGCATCGACGATTGCTCTCAGTTCATCCAAACATTGATTTTGAGAACTTTTTGCCTTACCTTACACGCCTCAAATCTGTGGTCGATGTGGAAATTTTACTCTGTCAGCTCCAAGCCTTGCTCTTATGCCTTGAATGTTGCTATTATCCTGTCCTGTCCAACACTTGCTTCTAGTGCCTCATATTTTTTTCTTTCCACCTTAAAATTTACCAGTTTGGAATTCCAGACTTTACTTTTAATTTCTGATGCATTCTGGTACTGTTCACGTTGTTTCCCAGTCCAGCTCCCGGTCCCTTCCAGCCTTGATTCTAGCGTCTTCTATCTTCAATTTAACACTTTGTCAAGTCCGAATTATCTCACCCTGCTCTTATCGTTATCTGCCTTTACCTCTAGTGCCTGTAAATCTTTCTGTTGGTTCTTACTAAATCTGACTTTAGCGCGTCAGTGTCTTGAAGTTCATGCTTTGCAGTCCCATTTTCTCCGTATTTTCCTGTCCATCATAGCACTTCCTAATTTCGCCTCTGGACTTGCTCATTGCGTCTTTTTACTATCCTGTTAATGCCTCCTTTGCCTAGGATTTTGCTCTTTGGGCCACTTAGCTTTGCTGGTCTTGCTCTCAGAGCCTCTACGCCTCGAACTTTGTACCTTTTAGCTATGGCCTTTTCATTCCAAGGTACCTCTCCTGATGTCACCGTGTCTTATGTATGTCGCGCTCATCTTTGCTTATGGGAATTCATAAGTCCCGCCATTAACACCCATAAGTTTTGTTCTTCGCAAATTCCCATCAAAAGTCGCAAAAACATGGTCTGATATGAACAGCGTTAGTACCATTTAGTTTAAAAGTCGTCCTCAAGTAATTCAATTAGTGTGTTAACGTTCGTGCTCATCTGTCAAGTAATCCCAGTTTACCCTGGCTTTGTTGAAAATACTTCCAAGTCCAGTTAGATATACACAATTCATCCTATCTGACGGATAAGTAACACGGCAACAGAGAAAATGATCCGACCAGGGTCAAGGTAAGAAGAAAGTTTGTTCTAAAGCTTACTGCTATCGTTGTTGCCGCTGCATCTGTTCCCCGTGGGTTTCGCCCTTGCTGGGCTCGTCATTGTTGCTTCTGAGGTAAGGTTAGTAACTGCTGTCGCTGCTTATTGTGAGGTGAGGGCTTCTGGTTTTCATAGCAGGTTCGCCACTGATGCTGGAAGCGATAGGCTGTCTACTTCGGCTACCGATTGTTGGTTATGGTTGGCTGCTTCTTTTCTGTATACAGATGCTCGGGCCAATGCTGCTTATCCTGAGAGTGAGCTCGTTAATACTGTTACTACTGAAGGTATTATTCGTCACTACCACTGGTGATGGCAACTTCACCACAAGTGCTGCTGCAAACGGTCGATTCATCTCTGCTGATGGTGATGACGGGATCAATCACTGCTGCGACAACTAAGGGCATGGTCATCACCATTCCTGAAGGTGAAGGAGGGTTTGTCACCACTACTACTTCTGAAGAAGGGCCTGTCACTACTGCTACTCCTTGTGGTGGGCTTGTCACCCACCACTGCTACCGCTGAAGTTGAGCTCTTCACTATTACTGGTGGTGAGAGGGAAGGCTCGTCATCACTGCTACTGCCGAGGGAGGCCCGTCACCACCGCTACATCTGAGGGAGGTTCCTCATCACTGATTCTGCCGAAGGAGGCTCGTCACCACCGCTACATCTGCTTATGGACTTGTCACCGGAGCTGTTGTTGCTAAAAGTATGTTTAATGGTTCCCATTAGATAACAGAAGACGACTGTCGTCACTTGATAATGAATATAACACTTCTCATGTGACACTAGATCAATGTGTTCTCTCGCTACAACAGCTATGCCTGACTCAGCTACTTTTTCTTGTTTGCTTTCCTTTCTTATCCATCCTTCTTCATCCCCTTCTTCTTTCTCTTCTTCTTCTACTTCTTTTTCTTCTCCTTCTCTTTCTTCTTCTTTTCTTCTTCTTCTTCTTCTTCTTCTTCTTCTTCTTCTTCTTCTTCTTCTTCTTCTTCTTCTTCTCCTTTCTCCTCTATTACTTCCTCTTCCTCGTCTTCGTCTTCTAATCTCTATCCCAGACATAACATTCTTTAACATTTAATTTTTTTTTGCAGTAAACCAGCATTTCCGTAGCTGTTGAGTTTCACTTCTTTTGCCCGGGTTGCTGTCCTTTCTTTAAGAGTCAACCACAAGTGGACAAATGGAATATAGTCCACAAACATACAGGCTTCCTATATCACGCATAGCACTTGACAACACGGATCTTACACTTTTTCCTTATACCTTCAAACTTTCCTGTGGTGAGCGCTACGCGCTAACCATACCTTTTGGCAAAATCTCGTCGAGAGCGTTTGTAAGTACGCTCTCTCTCTCTCTCTCTCTCTCTCTCTCTCTCTCTCTCTCTCTCTCTCTCTCTCTCTCTCTTTCTCTCTCTCTCTCCCCTGAGGTACATCGACCGAAACGTTTGAAATAAAACGTGACGAATGGCTCATGTCAAAGCCTGATCAACCTCGAATCGGCAACTGTGAGGGGTGCATGATGGCTGAGAGTAACGTCAATATTCATAAGCAAAACACACGGGTGAGCGGTACGTGCTGGCTCTGCTATCGTGGTAAAATCCTGTCGTAAGTACTCGTAGGAAGGTAAGTAGTTTTCCCATTTAACTCTTTGTCTCCCTTCCCAACTCTATCTCTTTGTTTTATTACATTTGTTTCTCAAACTGTAACCTTTCTCATTTTTTTCTCGTACGTCTATAACACCTTTACATTCCCTCTCAGCAATCCAACTTCCCTTACTCAGTCCTCAGCCCACAACCCTGGAGAACTATTAACCGCAGAACTGAGGTAGTGTGAGGATTGTAATTAGACCATATGGCTTTTTGGGGTAGTCCTCCGCCTTCTCCGGGCTACATAGGGTTGGTGACACGCCCTTCTAAT
The DNA here is from genome assembly GCF_036320965.1 of Panulirus ornatus. Taxonomy (NCBI): domain Eukaryota; kingdom Metazoa; phylum Arthropoda; class Malacostraca; order Decapoda; family Palinuridae; genus Panulirus; species Panulirus ornatus. Next base: position 30,385,094 of record NC_092241.1, on the reverse strand, counting down.
GCTCCAATTATCATAGCCAAGTAACCCTCAGCTTCTTTGTAATAGGTTTATATAATTTGTGCTGAGAATCTTTAATATACCTCAGGTACCTGAAGTTAGAACTTGAGGAGGGATTTAGGAGACACTTGGATGCTGATAGAGAAATAGGTGACAACGAGAGATAGCTATTAACTAGTGAAGAGATATTAAAAGAGATTATAGAGAACGAAGCGGCAACAAAAACAATGTGGAGGCCAGCTCACCAGGATAATATAATTGGGCTGACTATCTCCCTAGACTTGGAATCAGTCAATGGTGACCTTTTCCGATGCCAGCACCAGAAAGACTGCAGTTTACCAACACCATTAGCGTCGTCCTCAGTACCATCACACCTGCCATGACCAGCATCATTAGCACCATCACCAGCGACACCTTACCAGTGCTATAAATACCATCACCACTCGCAGCCAAAAAAGTACAAAGACGCCACCACTGTCACCAGGACCACAAAGGCACCATTACCGCACCACAGTTACCACCACCACAATTATCATCAGGACTGTCTTCAGCACCACCTGGCACTACTATCATCACCACAATTATATCACCACTGGTGGGTACAACCATCAACATCATCACTGTTGTAACTGTTTGGTTGACGCTAAACTGGGGGCCAAAGTCTTGGCCTGGAGACGGGCGTTGGCTACTTATAATTGTCCTTAGATAACCATTGACTGTAAATGCCTAGTTGACCTTTCTCTGTGCACACATAGATAAGTATTAGTGATGGAATGCTTAGATCTTTGATGGTGAAAACATTATTCATACTTAACTATCTTCGTATATATATATATATATATATATATATATATATATATATATATATATATATATATATATATATATATATATATATATATATATATATATATATATATGAAGATAGTTAAGTATGAATAATGATATTCAGTTACCTGTTTCAAAGTCTAATTTTATTGAACTGATAAAATTGTGTATAAAAGACTGTGTATTTCATTTTAATGGAGATTATTATGCTCAAAAATTTGGTATGGCAATGGGTAACCCTCTTTCACCTGTACTTAGTAATCTTTATATGGAATTTTTTGAAACAAAATTACTAAAGGATATCTTACCTTCTAATGCAATTTGGTTTAGGTATGTAGATGATGTTCTTTGTGTTTGGCCAACAGATGAAAATTTACAAATATTTCTCCCCTTACTTAACAATTTAGTACCTTCCATCAAATTTACTGTAGAAAATGAAAATAATGGTATGTTACCATTTTTAGATTGCATGATCCATAGACAAGGAAACAAGTTTAAGTTTAGCATATACAGAAAACCCACCAATGTATGCTCATATATCCATTATTACTCATCTCAACATGACAGAGTTAAATTATCATCATTTCAATCTATGTTCCTAAGGGCATTACGTATTTGCAGTCCAGAGTTTATTGATGAGTTTGAGAAGATATATTCTATTGGATCTGAGTTAAAGTACCCTAGATCTTTCATTGATAAATCCCTTAAGTTAGCAAAGAAATCATTTTATAGAGTTGAGCCCAAACCTCCCATTAACACCAAGAATCTTTTAGTTCTCCCTTTTAATAATAATTTCACTTTGCTTCCCATGTTGCTTAAATCCTTTAATGTAAATGTTGCCTTCAGCAGCAATAATACTATAAGGAATATCTTAATCAGGAATTCACCAGAAAATTCTCTTGGTTGCATCTATAAAGTTCCTTGTGGAAACTGTGATAAATTTCATGTTGGTCAGACTGGTAAGGATCTTTCTGTTAGACTTAAGCAACATAAATATAGTATAAGAACGGAACAGGAATCAAATGCCTTGTTTAATCATGTTAAAAACTATGATCATTGTATTGACTGGAGTAACGCCATCTCAGTTGTTAACTCTAACTCTATTACCAAGAGAAATATCATTGAATCTACTATTACTAAATACACAAAGAATCATAATCTTGATATTAGTGATGGTCTGTACAAATTAGATAACTTTATTGTTGATAAGATTTGTAAAATGATAAGTTTATGAACGCTTGTTGTATGTTTTGGACAATCACATGTTTACCAAATGGCGTCCTAGCTTCGTCTCTTCGATGTATATCAACTGACTATTATATTCCTCTCTTGTGTCTCCCCTGAAGATGTGATTATTACACGAAAGTGCACTTGGGAACTTTTCGTGTTTCATTTTCCCCGTGGACTCATAGGAATATATATATATATATATATATATATATATATATATATATATATATATATATATATATATATATATATATATATATATATATATATATATATATATATATATATATATTGTATGAATGAATTCATATATCGACAAGAGCAAGTTTTACACATCAGTAATGGAAACAAGAATCTAAGCGACACCTTAGATTCTCTTGAGCTGAAAAATGTAAATGGCAACAAGAGATTCGAATGATATATTCCTGTGATCTAACCCAGCTGAACGGTGCATATAGAAACAATGAAAAAGTTCAGATTCTAGACCTCACAAGTAGCGCATTAGAATTCAAGTCTAAGAAACTACCGGTTATCGTCATTCACTGGTGCATTCCAACGCTGAATAATGTATTCAGGTTTGGTCGCTCTATTTTGGAAAGAGAAATTATGGAAAAGAGAGAGAGAGAGAGAGAGAGAGAGAGAGAGAGAGAGAGAGAGAGAGAGAGAGAGAGAGAGAGAGAGAGAGAGAGAGAGAGAGAGAGAGAGAGAGAGAGAGAGAGAGAGAGAGAGAGAGAGAGAGAGAGAGAGAGAGAGAGAGAGAGAGAGAGAGAGAGAGAGAGAGAGAGAGAGAGAGAGAGAGAGAGAGAGAGAGAGAGAGAGAGAGAGAGAGAGAGAGAGAGAGAGAGAGAGAGAGAGAGAGAGAGAGAGAGAGAGAGAGAGAGAGAGAGAGAGAGAGAGAGAGGGGGGGGGGGGTAATTCAGAGAGAGAGAGAGAGAGAGAGAGAGAGAGAGAGAGAGAGAGAGAGAGAGAGAGAGAGAGAGAGAGAGAGAGGTCGCACACACATACCAGACGACGGCATCAAAGAAGTAGAGGACTTCATCCATGCCGCAGAGAAGTAGTCACTCTTACCCTTAATCACACGCGTCATACAGGTCATTCTTCAGTGACCGGACTGAGGGGCTTTCGGACCCCTCTTAAAAGCTGGCCAGTAACTGTTGAACAAAAGCAGGCCGAAGCGCAAGCCAGTGAGAGAGACAGAGGCGCTCCGCATCTGTATATAGACAAAGTGACAGGTGGGGGAGTGGCATTCATCACCAGCAGGTGCGCCCACCGTAGGTCAGTACCAGGGACGGACACCCGCTCCTCCCTTGTTGTGGATGGCCACTTGCTCGAGGTCTCTCTACCGTGATCGTCGGTGAGACATAAGGCGCCACTATCAAGGCACTCTTACCTCAACACAATGAACCATAAAGCCCACAGCAACCAACTCTCGCGAGTATTAGAGTAGCTCTATACATCCCACGCCAACCCAGCTCCACACATAAAGCACTACTGACCCAAACCAGTAACATATTCCTCCCGGAGAGGACAAAAGTCGACTCATGATATAGTTATTAAAAATCATCAACAAACCAGCCACCCCTAATCGGTAAAATCATTAAAAATCTACACAACTTCCACCCTGAAACAACTGCTCAGTCGCCCTTCCCTCCCACTGACACATACAATGCAATGAAAAATTTATCTATGCCGTTTTTCCCCATCCCCCTTTCGCCTTACCTCCTTCCTGTTCACCTCCCTCACAACTCCTTCTCCAACTAGTCCTGTTTTGTCTCTTTCATCTCCAGTCCAAACATCACCACCTCACCGCCAAGGACTACAACGCCGCTACCATAATGGAGATATCGCTGCGGGGTGGAAAAAAGGAAATGGTTGTGTTCTTTTTACGGCTGACGTGTGACAAGGGCCTGGGCGCTGCTCTTCAATCACACTCAAGCCATAAACGTTCCCCAACATGTCATCTTTATTCCGGGAGGTTGTGTGTTGCCCAGTAGGGAGAGCGGGGTGTATAGAGGGGAAGAAAGTCCTTAGGGGCTATTTAGAGGCGGGGGGCTTGTGGTGAAAGAGTGAGGGGTGTAGGGGGAGGAACTGTGCGCGGAGGGAGAAGTTTTACTTGTAAAAGGACACTGATGGTTAGGTGGACTAAGGTGGAGGATTTAAAGTGACTATTAACCAAGGAGGATGCGATGAAGGGGAGGAGGGTGAACAATGGGATGTCGAATAATATTGAAGGGACATATTGAAAAAAGGGTTGATCCTGCAGAGAATGGGGTACTGCTTGGAAACAGTCTGCTCACGGGGGATAAATTGCCGAGGGATGTTGACTGCCTTGTGAGTGAAAAGTCGTGTAGTTTTCTAGTGGAGCTTCTCATTCCAAAGACGTGTAGTATTTACCTGCTACTGGACGCAGCGCAGTTTTGAAGCATCAGGAGCCCCTTCAGAGAAAAAGGTCCAGGGTTTATCTAATAAACGATATGATATATATGTGGCGAAATCTCACCATTAATACACGTAATTTGCTAGTCTGTTCCTCCATCTTTCGTTCCCTCCTCCTTCCCTCAGCAGCCAAGTAAGAGAGTGGATGTCCATCACAAACACAAGGCGGCCTTATGATATGACATTATGAAATATAACTGACACTGAAGCTTTCCCTGGCATCACAAAGCATCACCATCCAGACACTCCTATCCTTAGCATCATTACCCACATTCTGGGTTTTTGCATTTTTTTTTTTTTGCTCTACTACTGATTCACGAGGACATATGTGACTGTTTATCCACGCCAGAATAGTTTGTGATCGTATCTCCCTAGGAGAAATATTTTGTCGATGCAATAGTTATTTTTTTTTCAGTGCATGACATCATGTTTCCATTACGTTTTCTAATCAGGATTCCTATTATGGTAATATGGAGGAAGTGGTCAAGCAAGTTTTTATATCATTCAACAACCGTTCCATTGTAAGAGGAGTCTATATATTGCTGTTACTAATATACTTAACTCCAACACTATTTCTCCTTCTCTAACTTTATTTCATCACAATAGTGTTTTTTTTTTTTTTTACTAAATATATATAATTCTCAGCCCATTTCATAAATGGAATTGAATCATACTAAATCATGTCCTTATATTAGTCTCGTACCTCGTTCACTGACCTCTAACATTTCATCACATTGGATCTGAATAACACACAGGTCAGGTCGTGACTTGTTACGCTACCTCCTTATCCAGTCTGCGTTGCACCTCCCGCTCAAATTCATGACTGAACAATGTTCACGCATCGATTTTCATGTTCATGTGCACATCTAAAACGTTTGCATTATGTGCTTTACTCTGTGTTGGTAGATTTCCATTAGATCCATTACACATGTAATTTAGATTCATTTTATATTTCTTTCCCCAAGTTATAGTTACAACCAAATCGAGCCTTCATATATTCGCAAATACGTATGATTTAAACTATAGCCTCCGAACACTTGCTTTACATGGCATTTGATCTCATTGTGAGATTGTTCTTACATACACCTAGTGTGGAGCTTCTATTGATATGTGTGGATAAATTATCTTGAATCATGTTTATATTCTGTACGATTACGACTTTTTTCTCGAAAACTGGGCGCTTATCTATGTGTGCTCTCAGGAGATAATTATGGTGAGTGTTAAGTGGTGGGTTACAGTTGTAGCCAATGACCATTTTATTCATCTCAAAATGGTTTTGCCGTCGTACTATTGTGTCCATACATTGTCATAAGCATCTCGTCTTGGCCAGACTGGAGGTCTTGAAAAGGTCACTGGGTCACCAGCTCATGAAAATTTCGTAAAGTCACTAATGAGGATGCGTAATCTGACGTAGTCGCCTTGCAGCTGTTTTCTGTTAGACACCTTACATCGCTCGACCTTGAATGGGAAGACTTTCATTAAATACTCACGGCTCTTGTAGATACCAGGAATCACAGTTTCGAGCCTTTAAAAATTCATGTGAACGACTTATAATGATCAATCAAGGTCATCACAGTCTTTATAATGGCTCTCCCACTACCACTCAGCTGAGCGTCTGTAGCCATTTCTTTACATGGCCTAAGACAAAGGAAGCGAACGTGGCGGACACCACTAAGACGAGTCTGGCCGAGGCCGGAAGGTGTGCCTCACCTACTCAGGCTCTGGTAACTAGTCAGGTTTCTCTACCCAGACGTAGTTCCTATGATGTCATCCCAGGCTGAGTCAGCTTCCGGAACAGACACGCCTCTGTTAGTGGATGCCGGGATAATACAAGTGGGCCTCCAGCCTCAAGGTTCCCAACACCCACCTGACCGAGACTACATCAAGATGAACAAAAGAAATCAAGAAGTTCACGTAGGGAGGGCCTCTAGGCAGGCTTGATGGCTGATAAGTGCTGGCTGCTGTAGAAAAATCCTGCCTAATTGTCATAAAAGGAGGAGGGGGAAGAGGAGAGGAGGAGGCAGAGGGTGTAAGGTGCATATCCTGGACGACAGGATTTATCTTCCATTCACACAGCCAAGTGACGCTCACCTCTAGCCATCCCCTTCTGCAACTGAGGGATAAAGGCACCTTTAAGGGGTGTTGCTGTGTTGCTGTAAGTCCAAAATCACAAAGTTCCAGAACATTCCTGACTCAGTTAGGGTTGATAAGCAGTCATGAATCAACATCTGAACAAAGACGGTTTCGTAACAAGGAATGAATGGAGTGCTTGGCGTGCCTTGTGTTCGCTGTCCTCAGTCTTACCTAAGTGGTGGGTAGGAGGGGAACGTTCATCTTTATACCTTGGCGACAAGATGAAGTCATTTCCCAACAGTCACACGGCAGCATTGAGAAGTCACTATATTCTAACGTCTTTTCAACATCTAGTATTCTCGCGTTACAGTCGGTTTCCATGTGACAGGATGACTAACGATATGAAATTTTGCGTATGTTTGGAAACTCGGGCTGTGTTGCAGGGATTCGGAGGCGATGGTTGCGTCGCGCGATGGGCATGGCTGCCAACTGTGACGATGATCGCACTTCCCGGGCAGGTGGAGGAAACGTAGCCGTGATTTGTTGTCATTATCCCCTTCACTCCCTCCCTCGCCCCTTATCACAGTCATCTTCTTGCTTCCTTCCGCTGACTGATGATCTCTTTAATCATTATCTTACAGATTGTGCTGTAAAAAATCTGCTCATTTCAGTGGTGTCACGTGAAACAAAGGAATACAGTATCTCAATTTTTTTTGTCTGTCGCTTCCTAAATTCTTAATTTCATTGTGCTTCTCCGAACACAAGGAAACTGTGCTTGGACGAATTTCTGAAGAAATGGTAAATATAAACTCTTTGCCACTATTCTTGGTCTTTATTCGCTATTCGTAAGTGACTAAGAGACACTAGATCTCAAAACTCCCGCTTACTTTGCTTGGTAGGAACATCCTAAGTATGTATTTCCCTACATGTTTCTTCTTTGACCTCGTTATGACCGACTATCCTAGGTGCTGTTGGGGAGGAGACAATTTTGGTTTGGTTTGAATGAAAAGAGATGGCTGAAGCAACGTAATAGCAAGATGATTAATAAGGCGGAAAATTTTTGCTTTTTAGGTATGGCTAACAGAGAAGTGAAAGAAGAGAGACTCCAGGTACTTGAGCGGAATTCCAATGGGGCGACTCTTGCCTCTATGGATATGGAATAACCTCTCATAAGAGGAGTAACTATGACACATGTACAACATTCCCAGCTTCCAAGAAGCAGCTTACGCAGTGTTCATCATATGGTGTCTCCATGACAAGGTGGAGGATACGTTTATGACAAAGTTTTACATTGTTGCAGGACTGAATTCTGCTGCTTCGTAATTGAAAAGATGAAAATGAGAGAAATTCGGATAGAATATATAGTTGAAAGTGGCGTTTTTTGCACCGGTGAATCTAACCACATTATTGCTTCCTCATTCCGCAATGCCACACGGGCTTGAATTACGAGAGAACTTATGTTCCGTGAAAGAAAAAAAAAAGTATTAGAGTGAAGACGGGAGGGAAAATGAACTGAAGCATGTAGGGCTATGCCGTCCATATACAAGAAGACAAAGCTGTAAGCAGAAAATATTCATTCATGTCAATGGAGTAAGAGGGATGTATCGTTCTTTAAACGATTTCCGAATTAAATCGACCGGAGAGAAAACTTAACATTGGAGAACAAAGAGAAGTAGAAAAGCAATGGAAATGTGTTTAATAATCAGAGACGTATGCAACACTTTGTCTTAAGCTTTTGAAATGTCAAGATCCATGACAAAGACGAACCAAATTCCCACAGAAATGAGGAGAGATAAGTAACAGGAAAGATCAACAGTGACCATCATATTGTGAAAGCCGTATTGATGATTTGAGGGATGAGGAAAGGGATCTAGGAGTTTAAGAAAATGGGAACAAAGGAGGATTTAGAAGAAAAGGGAGACAGTGGAATTTAATTGAATGTGGAGGTGGTTAGTAAAGTCAAAATATAGTCTCCTTTCTTAGGAATAGAATGTCTCAAAGCATGCTTCCAAGAAGGGAAGATGAGGGCTTCTAAGCAGAGAAATAATTGTCGAGTAAGGATCGGAGCTAGAAAGGAGGCTCACTCCTTTAAGACACGAAGCATATGCCATCATATCCATACGCCTTGTCCGCCTGTAACTGTAGCAGAGCTCGGAGGGCTTGGACGAAGAAGATAAGGGAGGAGGTGGAAAGTGAGGAGTTGACTGGAATCATCTAAAGTGGAAAGATAAATAAGATGCCGAAAAGAGTGGCATTATCAACTGGAATGTTAAGGGTAAAAAGAATGAGAAAAGTATTGCAATAGAAAGTTTGTTGGATATTTCTCAGTTGAAGAGAAAGTCAAATGAACACATTTCCTTTTTATAAAGGCGCACTTGATACTACGAATATAAGTTTTGCTATCATTCCTTTAGTAACTAAAGCAAAATAGCATCTGAGAAAAGTTGCATGACCTAATATACTTTGTCAAGGATGTGAAAAGCAAACGCCATCAAACCATGACTAAGAAAGAAAATATATTGACAGAAAAAGTGACGTAGGACTCCATCCCAACCAAGATCGCCATTGTTGTAAGGTTGGAACAACCACAAGCATTGTGCTCATAAAAACAAGACTGAATCAAAGATGATCAGTACAATATCTAGGCGAGACAGGCCTTTGAACTCTTCCCATAGCTGGAGTTTCGAGGGTGAAGTAAGAAAGGGTAGGGTCGGGAATGAGTATGTCCAATTGGAAATGACGGAAAGGAGATTGTGATTCGAGGAACCTAATTGGACATACATAAGTCATCTATAGCCATAGAGTTCAGAGGAAGCAGAGTGTGTTAGAGGAGGAATGATTGCGGCAATAGAAGACTCAATAGACCTTTAAAGAGGGATAAAGAGATCATCTCGAGTAAAATTGACCCAATCTTTATGGTGTATTTTGAAATCCCATTTACATAAGATTTCAGCACGCAGATGTTAGGAAAAGTAACGTCTTAAGATAAGAAGTCAAATAGATAGTCTCGCGAAGTTGGAGCATATGGAATACATGGAGGGTAAAGAGACCTTGTACTATGATGGCATCAAAGATGTGAGATTCAATTAGATCCATGAAGCAAGCATTATGCATTTCTTCTTTTTTTCTATAAGAAGAAACACCAGCCTCGGAGGAGAAATGATGACAGAGTAAAGATAGAAATTTGTTAGTGTGGAGGAAAGGCAGTCTTGAGCATCTGGGTTACAGATAGATTTGGCATGGCAACACGCAGACTTTGTTCTTGAAAGGAAAGGTTGGAACGTACACCACGAACTTGGCGAACAGGAACAGCGAAAGGTCAGACATCTTGGAGTGGGTGGCAGTTGGGGTAGAGTGTATCCCAGTCATTTGATGCCGGTCCAAGAGAACCCCGGGAACCATTTATCCCACCTTGACCAGTGGCACTGTGTCAGTTCAACGCCCGAGGGATATATCAATGAGTGGCATGTCCATGACTGCTGAGAAAATGATAGACAAGTCTATGTTTAGAGATAATGAAACGCGTGATTGAGGTATTATCAAGTGTTATGTAAGGGACAGGAAGGGTGTGTTACTTTGTGGATTGAATACCAACTGCGGACTTGTAAGTGAGGCCAGGAACTAAAGACAGCAACCTAGGCCAGGGTGGGGAACGTGACAGACACTGCAGTGACGGTTTACTACTCTGCCGTCACTACCACTCTCGGTACACAGAGGGAAACATATCGCGAGTC